>NC_091119.1:183771542-184024042 GCF_040183065.1 Periplaneta americana
TATTAACTTGCCTATACCTATGACTCAACGCCGTTTGCTACCCCCTCCACGACTGGAGTTCGATGATACTGACGTAATATACAAACAAATCACTTTACTAGGTATAGGAGGGAAGAAAAGTAGTTCATCCATTTACGTAAACTAGGAAATATTGCGCTTTTGAATTTGATAATTTTCATTAGGTTTTTGTTTAATCAAAATACAGTACAGTATTAACAATGAATGTTTTTACTCACGAACTGAGCTGTCCATGTGGACGTATTCATTATGCAGTGTATATTATACTGTCTACAGCACATTAGCGTACGATATAGAGAATGAAGTTAAAATGAAAAATAATCATAATATGGATATTTAAACACATTTTTTAAAATGGCGGCCATTCATTTCGATACAGGCTTCAGTTCTAATGTGCATATTATCGCACTATAGACTATTGTACCTAATCCCAATTACCAGTTTCGTTCTTCGTGCTAGTAACTCATGTTGAAATAATTCTGTATCTACTCTATAAAAGAGTATCTTACGTACTGTAAATTCAATCTTCACTTCTGCCCGATCCGAAAAGATAAAATTACTCAGACATACTATCTACTGTCCGTCCAAGTGGTTATGTCGTAGGGTCGTAGAAATGGAGATAATTACGTGACAGTTAATTACTTAACGAGGCCCGTTTTATTTAAGTTATTTTAAACAGTTGTATGATATTACGTAGACGTCCAATTCCTAACAGAAATGAATGTTTTCAGAAAAGAGCTAAGACAGCCCAGCCACTAGCTGGCGAATAAAACTGGTGTGGGAAACCGGTATACGATGTAGGCAAATGGACGACAGTACCTGTGCGAAAATGATTCAATATTGAAAGGTCTTTCGTCACTGGAAAACGCGAACATATTTTTGGAACGTACTGTTTACTATGACCGTAAGGCTACTATATATGGTCTTGGATCTGTGTGGAGGACGGTTGAACTTCATTAGTAGAAGGGGTGGCAGTGAAGTACATTCAAAAACTCAGGTACAATAAAAATTGAAGTAAAAATAAAATGGTGTCCCTGTATATTGTCGTACTTGAAGTAAAAGGCGAAGATTTTTACTTATTTGATTTCTCGTTAAAATTGGTAGTTAGTTTAGGCAGTAACTTAAATGGTCTAAAGCAGAGGAAATTCTGTATGTTGTGAAAACGTATGTGAGGGATATATACGTGGTTTCATTGGAATTTCTGATGTTACAGCTGATATTTTAGAAACAAACAGCTCTAAAACGTTTTACATACTATTTCATTTACGCTTCACGGAGCCAGTATAAAGGTAATTTATGCGGGACACAAATTTTTCCCTCCAGAAACTCGGTGTGCAGCATGAAAACGCTCTCTGCAGCGAAGTAGCAATACTTGATCAGACACGCTTTTTAGAAATAGCTATTTAATAGCTAGCGTGCAGGCTGTTAACTGCAGGTATTAGATGAAATGTGCATGTTCACTGAACTTCTAAATGCTGCTCAACATGAACTCTACACTATACTTTTTCCTTGCTTTTTTAATGTTGATGTACTCTTTTTTTTTTCCTGTTTATTTTTATTAGTACTGCAAAAAAGGAACTTCATAATTATGATGAAGTGCAGTGTTGCTTCTAAGGAGGATGTGCTCCATTATATCTATGGAATGAATGATGTTTTTTATAATGTTCTCTACAGTTTGTGGGGTGAATGTTACTTATGTCCCGCCCAATATAGGATTCATAGGACAGTTTTACACAAATCCTAAACATATCCCCTAAGTTTAGAGACCAGTTTAGGTGTGTGTGTATTAATCGGAAATAATTTCATATAAACATGCGTCCAATTCTCAATATTTTCAAGACCCTAATTTTCGATTAATATACACACACCTAAACTGGGCTCTAACCTTAGAGGAAATGCCGCTGCCCCTGTTCGGATGCGCACCCGATTGAACTTGTGTATTTTCTCTGAAACTTTCCAAATATCTGTAGGCAGTCTTTTACATTAGATTGCCGAAAATTGGTTTATAGCGCAACATTGGCAGTGATAAAAGTGAAATATTCGTCCAGTGGGGGGTGGATACTCTTCATTGACCGTTTGTGGAAATAGTTTTGTTACGCGTTACTCTGTAGACTTCTTGGAGGTCACAAATTATATGTTCATTATGTTTATGAGTTGAGAATTTTACATAAGCCTTTATTATAAATTAAGGGGACACTCAACTTAAAAATTGGAGAAAAAGTGTCATAGAAATGAAAAATTAAAGTTCTACACTGATTTATGTGACAGAACTAAATCAATACGCAGAATTGTTCCCCTATTCATTGAGAAGTCACAGTCAAATGCACAAAGCCAAAAAATAAAAAATGATAATTAAAAGTGATACTTCAATTAATGATTGATTGAAATATCACTTTTAATTAACATTTTTAATTTTTTGGCTTTGTGCATTTGACTGTGACTTCTCAATGAATAGGGGAAGAATTCTGCTTATTGATTTAGTTCTGTCACGTAAATTAGTGTAGAAATTTAATTTTTCATTTCTATGACACTTTTCTCCAATTTTTAAGTTGAGTGTCCCTTTAAGATGATCAGGACGTTAACAATTGAGACGTTCTCTGGAATATTTTTATTAAGTAGGTTATTTTACGACGCTTTATCAACATTTTAAGTTATTTAGCGTCTGAATGAGATGAAGGTGGTAATGCCGGTGAAATGAGTCCGGGGTCCAGCACCGAAAGTTACTCAACATTTGCTCATATTGGGTTGAGGGAAAACCCCGGAAAAAACCTCAACCAGGTAACTTTCCCCGACTGGAAATCGAACCCGGGCCACCTGATTTCGCGGCCAGACGCGCTGACCGTTACTCCACAGGTCTGGACTCTCTGGAATAACAACTTTATGTATGTTACGTCATTTTTCCGTTTCCATATATTGAGTAGTTAGGAGATTTTGTATTTTTTACATATCTTTTAGAAATATCTTCAAATCCAAGTTTTTAGTAGAAGATCTCAATTTTTAAGCTTTATTTTTTTGATTACATTCCTAAAATATAGAGAAACATTTGTATGCATTAATTTTATGGAATATTTCATTTATTCACATCCAAAATTATTTTGAAGTTTTGAAAATGTTATTTTTTCTATAATTCATGAAAAAAAATAGTAAAATAAACTACCAGCACTTCTTACAAAATAAATGCACAGAAACTTGCAGCTACCTCATAAATACTTGCAGTAAAATTGCATCCAGATTGATTAATATTTGGTTAAAAAATTTTGTTGATTCAAGAAAAATAAACTTACGGAAAAATTAATTTGAAAGTAAAATGAATATTTATATAACACATATCTATTAAAATTCTCTTCCGCTACATTCATCTAGTAACTTTAGGGAGCCAACTTTAGAACAAAAGTTACTAGATTTGCAATCGGAAATTTGTAAAAAAGAATTCTTTGATGAAAAAATAATAATATTGACAGCTCTTTGAATGCCACGACTCCTTACAGTCTTAATTAGTTTTTTAGTTTGTTATTGAACGACGCTGTATCAACTACGAGGTTATTTAGCGTCCATGAGATTGGTGATAAACGAGATGTTACTTGGCGATATGTACAGGCTTAATAAAAAAGACATATTTGTAATCGGAATTGAACTGAATCCATTTGGCGCATGTAAATATACCTTCTAAAGAAGAGAAATAGTCAATAAAAATATTTTGGAAAATTTTTATGATTTTCAGTGGAGTCTCCCCTTAAATTTTTGAAGGGGGAGCATTTCTTATCTTTAGTACACTGCTAAGACGTTATTAATATACATATAATTTAGTTCAAGTTAATGTGTTACAGTGCAGATTTTTTACCATTCTGATTTACTGGAAAGATAGTTCACTTTATGAGCTAGTAGATGGTACCAAAGAATAAAAATAAAAAAGTGACAGTATGTTCTTTCCGTGACCCCTCATATATCATATATAATTTGAACTGGTAATGGAAATTACGGGAAAACGGCTGAACGGATTTTAATAAATAACCCCTCATTTTGAAGCTTGGAACCCAACGTTTTTCAGAAAAATAGTAGTTTTCAGTGAAATGTTAATTTTCCTATATAATTTGCTATTTTCCAAAATCCATCTGTCGTCAGTTTTGAGAATTCAGAATAAAACAAAACACACACTACAATAAACAATATTACACGAAGGCCATGACCTGCAGGATTGCTGACATATTTAGAGCTCAAATTCAAATGGTTATTAAAAACTTTAAGGCATACTAAAAATAATTTACAGGTCTGATTCTGTAGCGTGTAATTTCTGAGTACAGCTGTGTATTGGATATTAAAAACTACAAAACTTGAGGTGGTTTGATGACATTATTACCATTAGAAATGAAATATTATTATGCCATGATGCGACTATTTTTCATTAATTATATTACATATTATTAATGCTATATAGATGATATGCAAGTGAAACGTTTTCGGGTTATATAAGTGGATGTAGAGATTATCTTAAGTTAGATCTTCACTTCTATGATTTACTGAGTGGTGGCTATATAGGATATATAGTATATGTTACTGAAAACTAGAAAGCTTACGTAAGATAGTAATAAATATTAAATATAAGATATTTTTAAAGTTATTAATTAATCAAGTGGGGTTGGGTCTTTTTCATATATTTAATGGCGGTATGGTGTAGATATTTACTGTATATGCATGATTCTCTTCAGTATTGGCTCGAGAGAGCGCAAAAATAACAGTTCCTAAGGTAAAATAAGAGGCCTACAAAGTATTGTAGTCTCCCGATCATTTCAGCAAGATTTCTTAGCAGGGTAAGATGATTTTACCCTCTACATTTCAAAGTAGTTCACGAAACATGCAGCAGCTATACCAAGATGCTATGTCTATTGTTCGAAAGCATGGCAAACCTGACATTTTTTTAACTTTCAACTACAATCCACAATGACCTGAATTAACTATTGCTTTACTCCCACATGATTAACTCACTGATCGTTCTGACATTGGTACTTGCGTTTTCGCGTTCAAACTCAAAAACTGAACATGTGTAGGTTCAAGAAAATGTATTTGGGATAAAAAACCATTCAGAGGGAGTATGTTTCATTATTATGGAAGCAAATAACTTTCACAACATCTGGTATTTTTCATTGAAAATAAATCTCAAAAATGTTTATTTGAATGTCTAATGAACTTAGTTTGCAGCAGTTGCTGCACGAGCCACTATTTCGATATATTTAGGATGTATTTAAACAATCATCAATTGAAAAAATTGAATAGTTGAACTACAATGGGATAATAGGTGGCTCTGAACAGTCTAGAGCAGACGTCTCCAAAAGCGTACTCGCGAGTAAGCCCCTGAACGGAACCGAAGCCAGTAAGTAATGAGCGCGCTCCGCCTCACCCATCCCCACCCGTACTGTACTCAGTGTTTATGCGCAAACGAAGAGCAGTGGCGGATTGCCATTATCATTGTGTTGGTCGGAGTGTTCCACTGTTTCACAATGTCTTCTAATCATGGACGTAGTACATTCAGGGATGAAAGGGAAGAGAAATATTTTTTCGTGTTAGTGGGGAGAATACGAAATGTTTAATTTGTTCGAAAAATCTTAAGGGTGTGTTAAAATTCAACATGCGACGATACTACTCGACTCTTCACAAAAATGTCATACAATTTCACGTATGCTGGACATGTGAAAATAATTTATTTCGTGACGTCTGTATAACTGTTGGTTATACATAATAATCACTATATTACGATACGTTTACACTCAGTTTCGCAAGATATACTTATAGTTTTTCGTTTCATTTGAGGTGAAATACATACAAATATTTTGATAAATTTTAAAGAAGAAAATATAAACACAAATCACACAAGTATCCTCAGTCTTAAACAAAAAAACTTCTTGCTAGCTATGTTCCATCTTGGAATATTGGAAAATCAATGAAGCCCTTTACAGAATGAGCATTTGTAAAATCGTGCATACAGAATGTCTTCTAGATGTAATGCGAAATGAATTATTACGTTATTGAATATTCCCCAATCAAAAGTGGAAGCTTCATAGTACCGGTATGTCAAAATAATATACAAACGTATGATATTTCTTACCCTTTTGATGTTATTATTTGTAAACATAAGGAGATCGATGCCGCAATCCCTCACTGACCGCTCCTATCTGTTGAGGTACGAGTCTCTCCCCCTTCTCTAGCCTTACACTGTGTTCGGCGGGCAGCATCGGGATCACGAATGACTATACCCTTTTTGGAGACCTCTGGTCTAGAGATTTGAAAAAGGCGTTAAATAAAGTCTTACATAGAAGTTCTGAGGTTCTTAACTAAAATTTACATCATTAATTTTAAATTTAAGGGCAAGGTAGAGCTAGAAAATAAAAATCGATCGTGTGACTTTATTTTGTTGAGAACAAGAATACAGCAATACTTTGTATTTTATTTTTAAGGAAATCAGAGTAAAATAGATCGTTATGTAGCATTATTGCAACTTGGACTTGAATTTCTATCCGCATGAAAGCATTTAAAGATTCCAAAGTTCTTCCCAGTGCTTTTTTTCTCCTGTTTTCACGGATTGATGAAATGCAATGTGACGCCAGAGCATCTGTAGGCGTGGGCACTGACATTAGTCTGAACAGGAAGCTGGGATTGGAACGGGGCCATACTGTATCTCGAACCTCTGCTACGTGGATCGTAGTAATTCCTTTAACATTGTTAAATGCGGCGGAAGGAAAGCAATAACAACAGCGTGCTGAAGCTCTGAGCTGAGGCATTAAACTGACTTTAAATATAACGTTGCGAGCAAAATGTACGTGCGGATTATTGAAATTTGATTTTCTCGCAGAAGGGGCTTTGTTTTGTAATTATCTTTTACCTCATTGTTTCTCAGAGATAATCCTCCCTCTCATTACAAAATTACGAGAAGATAACGAAAGGTGTGATGGTGATTTTAATTATACTGTATAGGCCTATAGACTTAACATAGATTAACCATATGTAGGACCGAAGATGGGGATATGATTGGAGATAAAGATGGTATTTTAAATAGATGAGAGACATTTTAAAAAGTTTTTGACTAATGATGAATGAATCTCAAGACCATGATATAATAAATGAAAATCTGAATAACCATTATGATGAAGACAACAGAGGAAATCCTCTTCAAAATATGTGACTAGTTCTCAATCAATAAATTGGTATTAAATTGTAACAATACTAACATAATTCAATTTAAATCCTGTCCAAATTCAACGTCGCAAATTTCTAGCGCAATAATTAACAATAGATCCCTATTAGAAACAACATCCAAATTTCTTGGCTTAAAAATCTATAATGTGTTAAATTGGAAAAATCATATTAAAGAAATTATCCCCCAACTAAATTCAGCTTGTTTTGCTATTAGATCTATGCAAAAGATAGTAAATATCAATACCTTAAAAACAGTATACTTTGCATACTTCCACTCGGTAATGAGTTTTGGAATAATATTCTGGGGAAATTCCACAGATAGTAACAGTATATTTCTATTACAAAAAGAGTAATTAGAATAATAGTAGGTGCCAAATCTAGGGAATCGTGTAGGACTATTTAAAAAAAAACTACAAATAATGCTCATGGCTTGTCAATATATATTTTCATTAATAATCTTCCTCGTATGTAATCGTGAAAACTTAGTAACTAATTCAACAGTTCATAGCATAAATACACGTCAAAAAATTACTTTCATACTCCATCGGCAAGTCTATCGTGCTACCAAAAAGGAGTGTGTTATATGGCAGTAAACATTTTTAATAGCCTACCTATCGATATAAAAAAATGAAACTCAGAACATAAAATTATTTAGGGCCAAATTAAAGAAGTGCCTAATTTCTCACGCCTTCTACTCTGTAGGTGAATTCATGACATTCAATAACACTTCATGAAATTGATACTTAAACTTTGTGTTGTACTAGTAGACTATATTGTAAATCTCGTCTATATATATTTCGTCTAGACTATGACTATAAATTAAAACTTTGTAATAGTATTAAGTTTTTTGACTTGTTCCATATTCTAGCTGTAAGTAATGTATGAATACCATGGAATGTTAATAAATACAATACAATACAATACAAATAATAAAGCTCCCGGGATAGATAATCTGCAGGCAGAATTACTTGATCAAGGAGGACAAGATTTCTGAGATAATTTGATGGTTCGGTTTTTAATCTACAGTTTTTTTAGTAGGTTATTTTACGACGCTTTATCAACAGCTTAGGTTATTTAGCGTCTGAATGAGATGAAGGTGATAATGCCGGTGAAATGAGTCCGGGGTCCAACACCGAAAGTTACCCAGCATTTGCTCATATTGGGTTGAGGGAAAACCCCGGAAAAAACCTCAACCAGATAACTTGCCCCGACCGGGAATCGAACCCGGGCCACCTGGTTTCACGGCTAGACGCGCTAACCGTTACTCCACAGGTGTGGACTTTAATCTACAGTACAGAGTGAGTCATAACACATAAGTATAATTGAAAAACGCGTGAGCGTGCTACGGGACGAAAAATTACAATTCCTTATATGAAAATTTGACGGAAAATGCTTATTTATTGGAAAAATAGAGACTTTGTTTTCATAAGTATATATACAGGGTGATTCACGAGGATTTACCATCCTTTACGGAGCTTATTTCTGAATGTATTTTGAGCAAAACACGTTATATAAACATAGTTCCTATTCTCAATATTTTCAGAGTTACACTAATTTAAAGTTGTTTGTAAAATACGTTTTTTTTTCTTTAGTTTGAAGGCAAAAGAATTATTAAATTGCAACATCGCATACAGAACAAATAACAATCTACAAAAACATCTCAACACACAAACAACACAAACAAACAAATACAACCACACAGGCTTATACAATAGTAATATGCGTTACAAGAGCGGTATGTTGACGTTTTCATGTTCGAGGAAAAGATTGAAAATACGAAACGTAGTTGAGCTTTTTTAATTTCCGAGAACATGAAAACAAACATACCGCTCGTGTATCGTACATTATTTTGTGCGAAGATCCTTTATTACATACCTGAAAGAGTAATTTCTAATTATCTGCAATGAAATCTCCATCTTGGTTTCTGTTTAATGACGGCAACTTTAGAAAACAAAAATATCTATACTCCAGCAGGCCGTGATATACGTCTGCCTTTTTTTCCCCCCAGTCTATAAATACGAACTTAAATTAATTAATTAATTCGTTCGTTCGTTCATTCAGTGTTCTGTCCAAGGGCAGTCTTTCACTGCAAATGCAGGTTTCTCCAATCTTTCCTATTGTTTGCCTTCCTTTCTGTTCCTCATATGATCCTGATATCTTCTTCTACCCCGAACTCTTCTCCCATTCACCATTCTTTCCAGTGCATCCTTCAGTAGGCAGTTTCTTCTCAACCAGTGACCCAACAAATTCCTTTTTCTCTTCTTGATCAGTTTCAGTATCATTCTTTCTTCACCCACTCTTTCCAACACATCTTCATTTCTTACTCTCTCTGTCCACTTCACACGTTCCATTCTTCTCCATATTGACATTTCAAATGCTTCTATTCGCTTCTCTTCACTTCGTCGTAACGTCCATGTTTCTGCTCCATACAATGCCACACTCCATATAAATCACTTCACTAGTCTCTTCCTTAGTTCATCTTCCAGAGGTCCGTAGAAAATGCTCCTTTTTCTATTAAAAGCTTCCTTGGCCATTGCTGTTCTCCTTTTGACTTTCTGGCAGCAGCTCATGTTACTGCTTATGGTACATCCAAAGTATTTGAAGCTGTCCACTTGCTCTACAGCAGCATTGTCAGACACAGCCTAAACGGAGCGGAGCGCTCCAGTATAACTCGTTGCGTGCTCCGGTGCTTCCACAGACATAAGCAAGTTCACGCTCCGACTGGACGTCTCTAGCACCACAACCGGTTTCGGAGATTACAACTCTGACACTACTGTTCTGCTGCCTCATTTAGAATTCGCAAATTTATCTTCTGTATTTTTCTTCCTATGACCATTATTAGTGTATATTATTCCTTGATGTCTGTGTTATTGTTCCGTATATTTAGTGTAGTTACAAGCATGGTATTCTTTTCATTCTATATATTTTACGTTACGACAGCTGTAACATACAAAAATCAACATCGGACGTTATACCCGATAAATTTCTCCGAAAATGAGATGAAAATACGTCGTTTTATACGGTAAGTCGTAATAAGCGATGTCGTACTAAGCGATTTTTTAAATACAATGTTTATATAGCATTTAGACGGGACCGTTAGCCAATACGTCGTTAAAAACGGTGTCGCTATAAACGGTTTCGACTGTATTTGTTTCCTTTAAAACAACACATCGTAGTCTTAATTTGAGAGGGAATGAAAGGTGTATTCTTCATACCAATGTGTCGTGCTGATCAAAAGCATTGTATTTAGTATTCTAAAATAAACAAGAATTTGAAGCATACGCCATTTCCAAAGCCATTTCAGAAATGTTGGATTATTATGCAGTTCGAGTATGCCAGCCTGAGGGTTATTGAACTAAGGACTTCAGAACACAGAATAGATCCAAGTCTCGTGTTGTTTCGTGCATTGCGAGGGGCGGGCGTGGGTGGGGTTGCTGAATGCCTTCCGGTGGATGAATTTCAACATCGCTGCGCAGAGCCGTGTTGTACTGACATGCAGGATTACCTGCAACACACTATGTTTGTTTGTGCGGTTCCCCCTGGGATTTTGCTTTTGTGTTGTTGGCAGCTCAAGTTACTAGCACTGCCCCCTCCCCTTTTCCAGCTTGAACAAACTATTGCATTGTAGAACCGCCTTACACGCCTTGACAAACGTTCCAGATTATTCAAACTGTTTCAAACTCTCTGGAGTGTAGAAAGGATTTTCACTTTATTGAAAGAAGATATCAACCAGCACTTACAAATCTGTTCACTAAGCCATGCGGGAATGGACATTTTTGTGGTGGTTGCAGCTTTTTATGAAGAACTTAAGGACTGTTAACTTAATCCTCGTTTAAGATTGGTGGGATATATTTCTGGATGAATGGGTGATTTTTTTTACAATTTTTTGCTGATACCTAATATTTTAAGATATTAGATCAGGTTACATCAGCTGCCTGTCTATGCGAATGACGTGAATATGTTAGGAGAAAATCCACAAACTATTAGGGAAAACACGGGAATTTTACTTGAAACAAGTAAAGAGATAGGTTTGGAAGTAAATTCCGAAAAGACAAAGTATTGGATTGACATGTGACCAGAATATTATACGAAATGAAAATATAAAAATTGGAGATTTATTCTTTAAAGTGGTGGAAAAATTCAAATATCTTGGAGCAACAGTAACAAATGTAATTGAGACTCGGGAGGAAATTAGACGCAGAATAAATGTGAGAAATACTTGTTATTATTTGATGGAGAGGGTTTTGTCATCCAGTCTGCTCTCAAAATAGCTGAAAGTTAGAGTTTATAAAAACAGTTCATATTACCGGTTGTTCTGTACGGTTGTGAAACTTGGACTCTAACTTTGAGAGAGGAACAGAGGTTATGAGTATTCGAGAATAGGGTGCTGATTGTGGCTAAGAAGGATGAAGTTACAGAAGAATAGAAAAAGTTACACAACGCAGAACTGCACGCATTGTATTCTTCACCTAACGTAAATTAGAAACATTAAATTCAGATGCAAATCAAGATTTCAGGTATAACTCCCTGTAAAGTTGATTTGAATAATTTCGAGGGAAAAATTATTCCGGAGCCGGGTATCGAACCCGGGACATTTGGTTTAACGTACCAACGCTCTACCACTGAGCTACCCGGGAACTCTAACCGACACCGATCCAATTTTTCCCTCTATATCCACAGACCTCAAAGTGGGCTGACAACCCTCAAGCAACCAACTTCGAGTGCACACTAACTCCGTGTGACTTAAATTGTGGTTTTCTGTTAACGAACAGTGACGTGTATTATGCAAATCAAGATTTCAGGTATTGAATCGGTGTCGGTTAGAGTTCCCGGGTAGCTCAGTGGTAGAGCGTTGGTACGTTAAACCAAAGGTCCCGGGTTCGATACCCGGCTCCGGAATAATTTTTCCCTCGAAATTATTAAATTCAGATGTTTGAAATGGGCAGGACATGCAGCACATATGGGTGAATCAAGAAATGCATATGTGAGGACGCCAATGAACCTCTGGGTTTCTTAAAAGCCATAAGGAAGTAAGTAAGTAACGTTACATTCATCAAATACCCATGCTTTTGTAGTACACTGGCGTTTGTTAGAAACTCCAGTAAATGTTTACCATTTCACGAAGATTCCGTAGATAAATAACAGAGCGTATTTAAACCCTGTCAACATGTTTAGTCGATATCCGTTGATGTTCACTTACCATTCCCAATTCCTAGTTAAATTACGCCATTATATCAATTTAAAATATTTTATTGTATAATTTTAATGAATAATATAAATTTCGCTTATGCGATTGTAATTCGTTAAATAAAAAGTTGAAAGTAGCGTTCATTTTTTTAGTGTTATTGTTTTGTTATATTTAGTTGTCTCACCGTTTATTTGTATAGCTTCTAATATAGCTTATCAACGTAAAAGTTAACGTCCATATTATTATTATTATTATTATTATTATTATTATTATTATTATTATTATTATTATTATTATTATTATTATTATACCAAAAATGTATTTAAAAATAGGCTTAAGGACCTTACTAATAGACGGTAATTATACACAATACTTAAAGGGTGTAAATGATATGTTGTTATTGAAGTGTTGTATCAGTGATGAATTATGTTGTGTCAGTGAAGTGTGTTGTATCAGTAAAGAAGTATGTCGTGTCAGTGAAGTGTGCTGTGTAAGTGAAACGTGTTCCTGTCAGTGAAGCTGTATAGGTTATAGTGGCAGTGCAAAGTATTTGAACAGTGAAATGTTTTTGAAGTGTTAGTGAAATCAGGATAGAATCAGTGAAATGTGTCGTAGTTCCAGTGCAGTGAGTGAGTTGACAGCGAAATGAGTGTAATGTTGAAAGGTACTTGTGCAGATATGAACATATATTCGTGGGTTTTAGTTCGATCTTAGTTTTAAGATACAAATTAGAATATTTCAAATGTTATTTTAAGTGATCGTTTCATTTAATTTAGTATATTCCCTGTTATTATTATTATTATTATTATTATTATTATTATTATTATTAGTATTAATTATTAGTATTATTAATTGTATTTTTAATTAATAAGTTTATTATTGTCATTATTGGGTGTAATTAGTTACCACTGCCACCGGGTATATACCCATTGCAGTGTGAATAAATACACACATTATTATTATTATTATTATTATTATTATTATTATTATTACTATTATTATTATTATTATTTGAGAAGCTTTTGTCATCCAGTCTGCTCTAAAAAAGTTGAAAGTTAGAATTTATAAAACAGTTACATTACCGGTTGTTCTGTATTGTTGTGAAACTTGAATTCTCACTTTGAGAGGAACAGAAGTTAAGGGTGTTTGAGAATAAGGTGCTTAGGAAAATATTTGGGACTAAGAGGGATGAAGTTACAGAAGAATGGAGAAAGTTACATAACAGAGAACTGCACGCATTGTATTCTGTATGACAGAACATTAAATCCAGACGTTTGAAATGGGCAGGGCATGTAGCACGTACGGGCGAATCTAGAAATGTATATAGGCCTAGAGCAGGGCTGGCAATTGGCTTCGGGCTTATGTGAGGGTGGCAATGAACCTCCTGATTCTCTAAAAGTCGTATTATTATTATTATTATTATTATTATTATTATTATTATACTCGTAATATGAAGTTTCAATCGACAAAAATACTTTCAACATCGAAGTAGCAGTAGTTCATTTAAGGACGCGTTCACCTGCAGACGTTATTAAACATCGAAGCTCAAAGGGGCAAGAAATGACCTACAAAGTTTGCCTGGAGCCCTTTTATCAGAGACAATGTTCTTTTTTCGTGCCCCAGATCTACGACACAAGATCCACAGTTTCACCCTCATTTCATGCTATGGATTTTATGCTCTCGGCCGAGTTCAAACTTGCGATCCTCGGATGTAACAGTTACCATAGCAACCACTGGATCACAGAGAACAACATAAATGTTAAATTCACTTAATTTGGCTGCAGACTTTGTCGTTGAAATGGGACATTAAACAATTACAAATTAAATCAGTCCTAATTGAGTCGACTGGTGACTTGTAATCAAAGCAAGTGTCTGTAAGTACTGTTGTTTTCATTCGACGAGAGCCTTTTAGCGCTAATATCGGTTTGGCGAATGGAATTGTAAATTCTGTGTTTCAAAATATACACTTCACGTCCCACTTCAAAGAGAAATGATCACAGCACTGTTTTCATTCAAGTGTGTCTCATCAATAGTGTAAGAACTAATGGAGGTTTGTGTGTGACAAACAACAACGTGTTTTTTGGTGTGAAGTTACTTTTCTTTTAAAAAATTGACCAGAAGATGTGATATGGTGTAAGTTATTTGCATTAATCAATGTTATGAAATTACAGCACAACACACTAATTTCGTACGCGTGAAAAATATATTATTGGGGAGGATTAAAATAATTTATCTCCATTTTGAATCTTCTTTAACGAGGGAAACATAATTGAAGAATATTTTGATTCCGTTAAGAAAACTTTTCTTACTAAAAAGTTCGTAAGACACTATCGACCAATTTTATTTTAAATCACTAATAGTAAAAGTAAAATTAATCTGTAGAAATAAAAAACATAAATAAGATAGAAATAAGCAAAACTGGCAATAAATACTCGTAAGAGAATACATAAAAAATGAACGAATGAATGAATGAATAAATGACTGAGTGAATGAATGAGTGAATATACGAATGAGTATGAAAGAGTCAATGTATGAATAAAATAATTACTCACTATGTGAACAAATGAGTGCCTGTGTAAAGGAATGAGTGAGTGAATGTGTGAACAAATGAGTGAATGATTGTGCGAGTGAATGAATGTGTGAGCAAATGAGTAAGTGAATGAATGTGAGCGAATGAGTGAGTGAGTGAATGAATGTATGAGCGCATGAGTGAGTTAATGAATGTGTGAGTGAATGAGTGAGTGAGTTAATGAATATGTGAGTGAATGAGTGAGTGAATGAATGTGTGAGCGAAAGAGTGAGTTAATGAATGTGTGAGCGAGCGAATGAGTGAGTGAATGAATGTATCAGCGAATGAGTGAGTTAATGAATGTGTGAGCGAATGAGTGACTGAATGAATGTGTGAGCGAATGAGTGAGTGAATGAATGTGTGAGCGACTGAGTGAGTTAATGAATGTGTGAGTGAATGAGTGAGTTAATGAATGTGTGAGTAAATGAGTGAGTGATTGAATAAATGTGTGAGCGAATGAGTGAGTTAATGAATGTGTGAGCGAATGAGTGAGTGATTGAATAAATGTGTGAGCGAATGAGTGAGTGAATGTGTGAGTGAATGAATGTGTGAGCGAATGAGTGAGTGAATGTGTGAGTGAATGAATGTGTGAGCGAATGAGTGAGTGAATGTGTGAGTGAATAAATGTGTGAGCGAATGAGTGAGTGAATGAATGTGTTAGCGAATGAGTGAGTGAATGAATGTGTGAGCGAATGAGTGAGTGAATGAATGTGTGAGCGAATGAGTGAGTGAATGAATGTGTGAGCGAATGAGTGAGTGAATGAATGTGTGAACGAATGAGTCAGTGAGTGAATGAATGTGTGAGCGAATGAGTGAGTGAATGTGTGAGTGAATGAATGTGTGTGCGAATGAGTGAGTGAATGAATGTGTGAGCGAATGAGTGAGTGAATGAATGTGTGAGCGAATGAGTGAGTGAATGAATGTGTGAGCGAATGAGTGAGTGAATGAATGTGCGAGTGAATGGGTAAGTGAATGAATGTGTTAACGAATGAGTGAGTGAGTGAATGAGTGTTTGAGCGAATGAGTGAGTGAATGAATGTGTGAGCGAATGAGTGAGTGAATGAGTGTCTGAGCGAATGAGTGAGTTAATGAATGTGTGAGTGAATGAGTGAGTGAATGAATGTGTGAGCGAATGAGTGAGTTAATGAATGTGTGAGTGAATGAGTGAATGAATGTGTGAGCGAATGAGTGAATGAATGAGTGAGCGAGTGAATGAATGTCTGAGCGAATGAGTGAGTTAATGGAAGTGTGAGTGAATGAGTGAGTGAGTGAATGAATGTGTGAGCGAATAAGTGAGTTAATGAATGTGCGAGTGAATGAGTGAGTGAGTGAATGAATGTGTGAGCGAATGAGTTAATGAATGTGTGAGCGAATGAGTTAATGAATGTGTGAGTGAATGAGTGAGTGAATGAATGTGTGAGCGAATGAGTGAGTTAATGAATGTGTGAACGAATGAGTCAGTGAGTGAATGAATGTGTGAGCGAATGAGTGAGTTAATGAATGTGTGAGCGTATGAGTGAATAAATAAATAATTGAATTAATAACAATAAATGAGGAAAACATGAATTAATGAATAAATACCTACATCGGGAATGCAGAACTGTGCTACAATTGTGACAAATGTCACAAGTCGGAACACTAACTCATCCCTTCCTTTCAAAACTCCCGTCATGGGACATTGTAGGGGGAGCAGGGATATATATATATATATATATATATATACATTCAGTGTGCTTACGAAACGCCACAGATACGTCATTGAAGGCCGAAGATTGTGGACGGGGAACAAACTCTTCCTCCACGCTTCCACCCTTCTCTTCCCCAGTTCTGCAACTCTGACCAACATGAATAAATGAGTGTATTTTTTGTTTGTTTGTGGATTATTTTACGACGCTTTATCAACATCTTAGGTTATTTAGCGTCTGAATGAGATGAAGGTGATAGGCTAATGCCAGTGAAATGAGTCCGGTCCAGCACCGAAAGTTAGTCAGCATTTGCTCTTATTGGGTTGAGGGAAAACCCCGGAAAAAACCCCAACCAGGTAACTTGACCCGACCGGGAATCGAACCCGGGCCACTTTGTTTCGCGGCCAGACGCGCTTATACTCCACAGGTGTGGACTAAATGT
Source organism: Periplaneta americana (assembly GCF_040183065.1). Classification (NCBI taxonomy): domain Eukaryota; kingdom Metazoa; phylum Arthropoda; class Insecta; order Blattodea; family Blattidae; genus Periplaneta; species Periplaneta americana. The sequence goes on from NC_091119.1 coordinate 183,788,633, forward strand.
GTGTGTGTATAACAAATCGGTAAATGAAGAGTAAATGGATAAATGAAGAATAAATGGATAAATGATTAATGAATGTGAATATGAATGTTAAATGGAAGAATAACTGACTGAATAAATAAATAAATAAATAAATAAATGAATAAATAAATAAATGAATAAATGAATAAATAAATAAATAAATAAATAAATAAATAAATAAATAAATAAATAAATAAATAAATAAATAAAATTAATGACTAAATGAGCGAATAAGTAAACAAATAAATAAGTGTATTAATGCATGAATAAATAATCGAATGAATTTAAAAATAAAAGAAATAAACGAGCAATAAATAAATAACTGAATGAACGAATAATTGAGTGAATGAATGAAATATGTTAAATGAATGAATACGTGTGAAAGAATGAATAAATGAGTACTTGAGACATGCTTCAATTTTAGTACATGAAGAATTTGTTAATTCGTTAAACCGAAAAGCAATTGATTTTTTTTATCACATTCGAGATTTAAATTTAGCTATCTTTTCAGATTTCATAGTGCTATTTGGTTTCGGTAGGAAATCAGCAATTCTAGAGGCGCAGATGCAAAACCTGTAAAATTTGACCTTAAAAGAAGCATCGCTCTCTATAGTCTGTACCGCACTGCAAGCTATTCTTTTTTTCCTATGAAAATTTAAAACTCACCACGTAGGAGAGGTGTCGTTACTATGGTGATGAATAATTCGGAGGAAGAACTCTGAAATTTGGACGACCCTGTTGGTAAAGCTATCACGTAAGATGGAACGGTCGTAAAGACACATACATACCTGCCGGAGGTATCGACTCTAGAGGAAATCTAGGGCAGTCCCAGCCTTGCTCCACTACCTTGTTCTTCTGGACCTCTCCTGGGATCTGCGAAAAAACGGGTAGTTCCCGGAATGTTGATAATGGTTCTTCTAGAAGGCATAGTTCACGTAATTGGGGACGGCAACAGCAAATGAAAACATTATGCGAAGGAAGAGAATAAATGAAATAAACCCAAGGAAGATTTCCTAAAGCGTCCGTACTACAGTACACGCTGTTTCCGTGTTTCACTCTTGAATTCGGCTTACATTTAGAAACACACGTCCACACCTGTGGAGTAACGGTTAGCGCGTCTGGCCGCGAAATCATGTGGCCCGGGTTCGATTCCCGATCGGGACAAGGTGTTGCGAAGATTACACATAGTATTGATTTGTAAGTTTTGACTTTTCCTAACAATAATAATAATAATAATAATAATAATAATAATAATAATAATAATTTATTTATTTTATTTATTTATTTATTATTAATATTTGTGTGCTGAACAACAACCAGAGGCCAATTATAGTTCAGCACAATACACAAACAGAAGATTCAAAGATGCAAAAACAAATAAATAATATCTTAAATAAACAAAAACATACATAAATAAAATTGAGAACAAGAACAGTAAATACTAATGGTCAAAACGAAACTATACCTTAAAAGGATCTAAATTGTGCCTATGCAAATTGGCATATTTTATGCATCTACAGACTGGAGAAAGTGATTTTGAATTTCTGTTATAAAAATTTTTGTCATAAATTTTTTTTTTTTGAAATCTTAAACCTTTTGTGGGAATACGAAGGCTGATATTGTTTATGATAGACTCACAATCAATACCACCCTTGATAACTTTGCAAAAAAATTGATTATCAAGATTTTGACGTCTGGAATAAAGGCTACAACAGTCAAAATATTTACAGGTTATCTCATAGTTAAAGTCAGAGGAATTGGGTATAAATCGAAAAGCACATAAGGAAATAAATTTTCTTTGAATATTTTCCAATTTAACCGAATCAGTTGAAGTAATGGAATTCCAGGCTACAGATACATATTCAAGTTTAGAGCGAACTAAAGTAAAGTATAGAATTAATAGAGATTCTGGAGTAGAAAAAGAATAAGTTATAGACCATATTAAACGAAGCATTCTTATTGATTGATTATAAATATAATAATAATAATAATAATAATAATAATAATAATAATAATAATAATAATAATAATAATAATCATCATCATCATCATCATCATCATAATGACCATCCTAAATTAAATGAAGCACGATCACTTAAAATAACATTTAAAGTAAATCTAATTTGTATCTTAATTCTAAGTTTGAACTAAAACCCACGAGTATGATATGTTCATACCTGCACAAGTATCTTTCAGCACTACACTCATTTCACTGTCAACTCACTCACTGCACTGGAACTACGACACATTTCACTGATTCTATCATGATCTCACTAACACTTCAAAAACATTTCGCTGTTGAAATACTTTGCACTGCCACTATAAACTATAAGGGTCGTATTCATAGACATTTTTAGCGCGGGTTTCCGGTGGATGATCAGCGTTTTTCGTATTCATAAACCAGTGTTAGCGATAGGATATGATTTGAATTCTGTACTAGTAACCAGTGGATAGCCGGGGCTAGCTTAGTACGCTCGTAGCGCGTGCTGCGAGATGTCTATGAATAGCACCCTTAAATTTCACTGATACAAACACACTTCGCTTACACAACACACTTCACTGACGCAACACACTTCTTCACTGATACAACACTTCAAATAACAAAATATCAATTACACCCTTTAAATAGTGTGTAGCCTATAATATACTACCGTCTATTAGTAAAGTCCTTAAACCTATTTTAAAACACATTTTTGGTTATTGTAAAGCCTTTAGTAAGTCTGCAGGTAAAGCATTCCAGTCCCTGATAGTACGATTGAGAGAAGAAAACTTGCCAGTGTCCGTCCTCTGTCTTCTTTCCCTCAATTTATATGAGTGGTCGTTCCTTAAAGAGTAATTTGGCGGCTTGCTGAGAATCGAAGCATGTTCCGCTGGATTTATAGTCTCGGATATGGGTGGACTATCATCTATATCTTTTTAATATCGATGAAGTCACTAAATTGCGTTTTTATACAAAATTTTAACTTGATTTTCCTCTGAAACACATTTATTTAAAGGGATCATATACTGTACATGCATGGCTTTAAGTAGGCCTACATCTATCCGTATAGAAACGGAAAGTGGGCTACAAATGATGCGGGACCTGAATGGCGTTCTTAGAGCTGCATTTATCTTTTTTTCATACAATGGATGTTTCTCGCGTGATAGACGTCAATATTAGTTGGGTCCTGACCGATTAGAGAACGGTCACACGAGGCGAGCGGTTGGCTAATGGCCAACAATAAATTAAGACTGTCCTCTTCTTAAGCTCTTCCATCCATTCCAACTAACCACCTGCATTAACGCGGGATATATTTCGAGTAATTACTTACGTTACCCTTTGTTAAAGTTGCAGCCTGCACTGACTTTGAAAATGGGAGTACATTCAAACCGTGATAAATAAACTGGGTCGAATTATACAGGAACCTGCAGAACAAAGAGCAATTCCCGACCATTTCAACCAAAATGGTTATTGTTATTTTATTCTGACCGCTGAATACGTTACTAAGGATTTATTTTGTACTAGACCGAGGAACTGGCGGTGTTGCAGTGAATACTGCACTGTAAGTAAAATTGACGCTATTCACTTTAGAGTACCTGGACTATATTAATTACGAGGCTAAGGATGTCTCTTTGGTATTTCCTTGAGAACTGGATGATATAGAGCAGTGGTATTGAATCTATGGTACATGTTCCTCCGAGGGGTACGCGGGGTTGCCTCAAGAGGTACATGTCTCACTGATCCAATAACTACGTATGTAAAAATGCTGATATATTTTATTGTACAGAATGGTCCAAAAGTCACGATCCTTTTTGTTGAAATCATGAACCAGTGTTAATGATTGTTACATATGTTATTTGTAGGGAGCAGATTTTTATGTGCTAAAAATTTAAATATATTTATTTTTTATGTGCTAAGAAGTACGAAAATATTTGCTAAAAATAAAAAGATATTTATTTTTTAATATGACAAAAATACCTTACTTAGCTTGAAAAAAAATGTTACTAGGTACTCACCAATCACACTTGAATATCAGTTGCTAGTAGTTGTCCGAGAATTGCAGTGAACAACAAAGGTCATTTCCAAATTCTCCATCACTAATGTATGCCCATTATCTCTGAACGACGACTTATATTGTGAAAACGATCTTTCCAGAACACAGGACGTCAGACGTGCATATTTAAGGAGAGGAATGTCACAAACACCTAATCGTCAATTTCACCTACAGGCACACCCTCCAATACTTGAGCAACTTTACACATTTTTTTATATCCACTGTTTTGTCTGAATGCACACGTGAAGCGGCGGCAATGTGCTTGTTTCCAGACAAATGTTGGGTTATCTGAGAGCTCTGATCTGCATTTACTGATTTACCACATGGTTGGCAAAATAACACTTTTCCGTCGGTAGTAAAAATGTTTTAAAATTCATCTACATATTGCTGTAGACGCGATCTTAAACTCTTTGATTTTAGGCATCTTAAGAGGCTAATATACACACACCTTAACGTAAATAAATGTATCTAGCTACTGACCGAAAAAGTTGAAGGAAAGTTTCCTATAGCGACGCCACCACGTCTACACTAGGCAGCTTATGCTTATGGTCCGATAACGGGGAATCACAACAAGATGTATTTCCTCACTTCATAGGCATGAACGAGAGGCGAGAGATTTGTTTAAATTAAATAATGTTTATACCCGAGCTCTTATCCGTTGTGTTTCACAAACAAAGCGCGGAATGAAATCATCTTCAGCAACAATAAACATTCCTAATTATGTGTTGCAAAATCTCTCCTTCTTGTCCATGTTAATTTATTCTCATATAATAACAATGATATGCTGCCTAGCAGTTCTCAGAACTTGAGGCGATACTATTACGAAAATAGATCACGGATACACCACACAGCCCATAGAAACACGAAGCAACCAAGAATTCTTAAAAAGATAACTTATTTCTGAGTGATATAATTGATTTAGTTTTGAAATATTTAAAAGTTCTTGTAAAAAATTATTTAAGTAAAAAAACTTCAAGATTTATGTATTTATAATAGATTTCTTGAAAATATGTATTTACAAACATTTTTTGTGAAAATATGTGTTTTTGTGTAAAATAAAATTCGGGTTTTAAACTTGAAACTTGACATTCGGAATTTTTAACTTTGTTAATTGTGTTTTATCACACGCAAGAAAAATATTTAAATTACATAGGAATCCGCTCTTTAGTTATTTGTATGGCTAGGATTTTGATGACCGATAAATCATGAAAAATATCCTAAAAGCAATGCATTTATGACCTAAAAATCTTTCAAAAATGCCCTTAAAATGCCCTAAAAATTGATCTTACATAATTGGCTTAGACTAGTAGGAAAAGAGGTTTTGTACTAAATATTTATACTAGTAATTAAATTAAATTTTACATAATTTTTTCTAAATAGTATACTTTAATTAATTATTTTACCTGATGTATTTTCTATGTATGATCGTTCACCTCTGCTTCGGCATGTGGACGCGAGGTCGGCAGTCAGCTGGTCGGTCTTGGCCCTTCATGGGCTGTAGCGCCATGGATTTACTTTTAATTTCTATGTAGTCTACCACAAGGCCACTCTTATCCGGAATTAGCAGGTGTAGAGGAGTCTATAATGAAGGGGTGATTGGACTGATCCATTACATGGGGTGTACTACGTTAAAATGGTAATATTTGTGTAGAAAAACGATTAAAATATCATACAAAATAATGGATATTAATGGACAAAGTATGTAAAGAATTTATCAAAGGAAATAACGTCATTTTACAATAATAATGGGGATTTATGGCTAAAATTAAATGAAAATGCCTATAAAAATGACCGAATAAAACAAAAGATGCTCTTTTGAGTTGAAACAGGCAAAAAATGCAAAAAAAATGCCCTAACAAATATGTCTTAAAACACTCAGTTTATCACATAACATAAATACTAAACGATGTAAGAGTAATGGACCGGAGAAAAATTCTCTCCGGCGCCGGGATTTCAACCCGGGTTTTCAGCTCTACGTGCTGATGCTTTATCCACTAAGCCACACCGGATACCACCCCGGCGTCGGACAGAATCGTCTCAGATTAAGCTCCAACTCTTGGGTTCCCTCTAGTGGCCGCCCTCTGCACTACGTCATAGATGTCTATGAACTTAGGACTGAAGTCCACACATGTGCTGACGTGCACTCGTTATGAGTGACTAGTTGGCCGGGATCCGACGGAATAAGCACCGTCTTAAATCACGAAGTTATTTACGCATATCATATATATTATAGTCACTCATAACGAGTGCACCTCAGCACATATGAGGACTTCGATCCTACGTTCATAGACATCTATGACGTAGTGCAGAGGGCGGCCACTAGAGGGAACCCAAGAGTTGGAGCTTAATCTGAGACGATTCTGTCCGACGTCAGGGTGGTATCCGGTGTGGCTTAGTGGATAAAGCATCAGCACGTAGAGCTGAAAACCCGGGTTCAAATCCCGGCGCCGGAGAGAATTTTTCTCCATTCCATTACTCTTACATCGTATGACGACGCAGAATATCTGCATGGAAATGTCATATGTACTTCGGTACATTAAAATAATATATATAAAAACTAAAGCAGCTATGTTTCTGGCTTACTAGAAAAAAGATGCAATTTAATCAAAATCCTAGCCCTAGTTATTTGTCAGAAACCTATCTACAATATTCAATGCAGTTCAATCTGGCGCCCTACCATTTCAAAGCAGTGTGCCCAACGTTGTACTGTCGCTATAAAAGAATTACGAAGCTTGCGTGGTGTAATAGCTGCTACTGCTTCGTAAATGCGTTGCCATAAATAAGGAAGGTCAGCAATATTTGTCTTGTACACATGGACTTAATAAAACCCCAAGCAAAAAAATTAAGTGGAATTAAGTCTGGCGCAGCTCTGTCGATCCATCGATCCGGAAAGGTTTCATTCAGATATGCACAACCATAGTGAAGTGGGATGGAGCACTATCTTGCTGAAAGACAACAGAGTGTAACGCCATCTTCAGTAAGCTGGACATTTCTATTTCTTTTGTTTTCTAAGCGAAGTCCTCGGAACACGATAATATTTCAAATCGATAACGACTTCGACTCGGCATTTCTTTTGCAGCCCTGTGTACTAGCGCCCTATTGCTGTGTGCTAGTAGGACTATATCTGCCTGTGAAATGAAATTTATCCATGAGAGCTCCTGTCATCGTACTTTCTGAAGCACTCTCGTAATAAGAACATGAAATTTTTGATTCCTAAAAAATAGATTTTCAATTTTTTTTACGATGGAGTTAAAATAACAATGCGTCACAGCTTCTTTGTAGATGTACAAATTGAATGGTGAATTTGCAAAACGACTTAAGTCCCTAGAAGTAGTTTTGACAAAATTAAAGAAAACTGTTCTTAGCCTCGCTGAACCATATATTGTTACAATATAATTTTTTATATGTAACTTAAGAGATATGTAAGAGAAATAGTTTATTATAAAAATTCATACTTTTGTATTTTTCTTCAGGTCGTAAAAAAATTAATTATTTTCTGGATTTAAGTTGTTCTGCAAATTAACTTCAATCCTGCATCATAATTACTAGGTTACTGACACATAAACATGTTTAACTAAATGTATTTATACCGAAATCATAAAATAACCTTACTGCAATTGTTGAACAACATTATTGTGACCAATTTGTTAATCACAAGAGCACAGATAACTGTTAGGAGTGTTATAACGAGACCACAGCTTAGTTTCATCCTTCAAGTCTTTGTTGTCTCCCATGCTATAATGTTTTCATAAAATGTATGCACATCTTCTTCATCACGAATGCACTTAAGCATTTTACGAATATCTTGAATTTTGGTTTCATCGATCGGCGATAAACCATTATGTTGGAAAGTGTGGAGAAAGAATGATGCTGAAAATGATTAAGAAGTAGAAAGGGGATTGGTTGTGTCACTGGCTGAATAGAACTGCCTATTGAAGAATGCACTGGAAGGAATGGTAACTTACTTGCTGGCTTTTAAGGAACCCGGAGGTTCATTGCCGCCCTCACATAGGCCCGCCATTGGTCCCTATCCTGAGCAAGATGAATCCAGTCTCTATCATCATATCCCACCTCCCTCAAATCCATTTTAATATTATCTTCCCATCTACGTCTCGGCCTCCCCAAAGGTCTTTTCCCCTCTGGCCTCCCAACTAACATTCTATATGCATTTGTGGATTCGCCCATACATGCTACATGCCCTGCCCATCTCAAAAGTCTGGATGGAAGGAATGGTAAACGTGAGTTAATTTCGGAAAGAATTACCAATGACAACAGAAAAAAAACAATTTGTCAGCTGAGAGTATGATTAAAATTACATATTATGTAAGTTTATTCAGCAATTGACAGGAAAAACAACTTAAGTCCAGGACTAAAGTCGTTTTACCCCTTAACCAAATATTCTGCTGCTAATAAAATTTATACAAAAGTCGTGGATTAAAGTCATTCTGCTATTAAACGATGCTCATTGCACACAGTAACATAATCATGCTCTCAACTCAAAACCCACAAATTCGTTTTGTCGTTTTGCAAATTCACCATTCAATTGTATAATAATTAGTTTTTGTGTGTACTTGCAACTGATAATATAGGGACTATGACTATTGAGTTTTCAGCAGGCGAATTTACAAAAATTACACTTTTACTTTCTTTCTCAACAGGATATTACATTATCTGTGTGTGTGTGTGTATTACAGTAATAGTACATAAGCTATTCTTAAAAGCAATGACTGCGATGTCAGTTCAAATACATGTCACTGGGAGAACAAAATGTCTGAAAAAAAAAAGTATGTCAAGCAAGCCAAGTTCATATTTTATATTGAAATCAGCGACTCTGAACTACAAAGCAGGGCTACCATCTACTACAGCATTTCAGCAATGTTTTGTCCTATCTGGTAATTAATTTTCATTGTTTATTTTGATTTATTGATCAGCGTGTGTGATTGTCGTCTTATATATCCTATGGTTATTATGATTGTATGCGAGGTTTTTAACAAGGATCTATACAGTTTGTGCGTGAAATTTATCATTCTTAGAGTTAATAAATCATCGTCCGAACATGCATGTGAAGTTACTGATCAGGCACAATGAGGATTTATTGTGCTCGCCGAGCGTTTAAACAGAAATCCTACACTCCCGTGATAAATCTAATCGGTGACGTATGATCACATGATCGGGTTGTAATAAATGCGCCTACAGACAACCACGGCGCGGTAATACAGATATAACAGTTTAGAAATAGGAATTTATCGTTAGTGCTGAGCCTCATGATATATAACGTAAGAACATACGTGACTTATAGTTGTGGTGAAAGGCTTATGGCGACGGTGATTAAAATGAATTAATGCAATTGGCCAGCTAGCGCCGGTCGTGATGAAACACGCGTTCCGGGACTAAAAGTGATTCACAGCTCATTTTACGGACTTAGATTCGCAATCAGTTTTCGGATTTAGTTCCATGAAATAAAGGTGCTGCTGATTTACTGAGTGTCGTTACTCGATATATGCCGGGCCTAAGAAAAGAGACACAAACTACCTCAATGAAAAAGTTAAAATTATTTATTGCATTTGTGTAAATTGAAATTTACTTCAATTGTTGTCCTGATGAAGTAGTGGTTACAAAATTGTCCGTTGCGACAGAGGTTCGAGGTTTAAAACCGGAACAAGAAAACTATGCAAACAAACTGAAGTGACATAATAAAAGAAGGTAGTGTCTTAGCTGCATTGCTAACACAAGTTATAACTTCTTGAGACTAAAACTTAGTAGTGTATTGTTATAATAATTATTCCTTTGTTAGTAATAGTAATAATAACAGTAACAATACTTAGTATTTTATTGTTATAATAATTATTCCTTCGTTAGTAATAGTAACAGTAACAATAGCAATATTAGTAGTTTATTGTTACAATAATTATTCCTTTGTTAGTAATAGTAATAGTAATAGTAACAGTAACAAAACTTAGTATTTTATTGTTATAATAATTATTCCTTTGTTAGTAATAGTAATAGTAACAGTAACAAAACTTAGTATTTTATTGTTATAATAATTATTCCTTTGTTAGTAATAGTAATAGTAACAATGCTTAGTAGTTTATTGTTATAATAATTATTCCTTTGTTAGTAATAGTAATAGTAACAATGCTTAGTAGTTTATTGTTATAATAATTATTCCTTTGTTAGTAATAGTAACAGTAACAATACTTAGTAGTTTATTGTTATAATAATTATTCCTTTGTTAGTAATAGTAAGAGTAACAATACTTAGTAGTTCATTGTTATAATAATTATTCCTTTGTTAGTAATAGTAATAGTAACAATACTTAGTAGTTTATTGTTATAATAATTATTCCTTTGTTAGTAATAGTAATAGTAACAATACTTCGTAGTTTATTGTTATAATAATTATTCCTTTGTTAGTAATAGTAATAGTAACAATACTTCGTAGTTTATTGTTATAATAATTATTCCTTTGTTAGTAATAGTAATAGTAACAATACTTAGTAGTTTATTGTTATAATAATTATTCCTTTGTTAGTAACAGTAAGAGTAACAATACTTAGTAGTTTACTGGTATAATAATTATTCCTTTGTTAGTAATAGTAATAGTAACAATACTTAGTAGTTTATTGTTATAATAATTATTCGTTTGTTAGTAATAGTAATAGTAACAATACTTAGTAGTTTATTGTTATAATAATTATTCCTTTGTTAGTAATAGTAATATTAACAATACTTAGTAGTTTATTGTTGTAATAATTATGCCTTTGTTAGTAATAGTAATAGTAACAGTAACAATACTTAGTAGTTTATTGTTATAATAATTATTCGTTTGTTAGTAATAGTAATAGTAACAATACTTAGTAGTTTATTGTTATAATAATTATTCCTTTGTTAGTAATAGTAATAGTAACAATACTTAGTAGTTTATTGTTGTAATAATTATTCCTTTGTTAGTAATAGTAACAGTAACAATACTTAGTAGTTTATTGTTATAATAATTATTCCTTTGTTAGTAATAGTAACAGTAACAATACTTAGTAGTTTATTGTTGTAATAATTATTCCTTTGTTAGTTATAGTAACAGTAGCAATACTTAGTATTTTATTGTTATAATAATTATTCCTTTGTTAGTAATAGTAATAGTAACAATACTTAGTAGTTTATTGTTGTAATAATTATTCCTTTGTTAGTAATAGTAATAGTAACAATACTTAGTAGTTTATTGTTATAATAATTATTACTTTGTTAGTAATAGTAATAGTAACAATACTTAATAGTTTATTATTATAATAATTATTCCTTTGTTAGTAATAGTTACAATATTTAGTAATTTATTGTTATAATAATTATTCCTTTGTTAGTAATAGTAACAATACTTAATAGTTTATTATTATAATAATTATTCCTTTGTTAGTAATAGTAATAGTAACAATACTTAGTAGTTTATTGTTATAATAATTATTCCTTTGTTAGTAATAGTAATAGTAACAATACTTAGTAATTTATTGTTATAATAATTATTCCTTTGTTAGTAATAGTAATAGTAACAATACTTAGTAGTTCATTGTTATAATAATCATTCCTTTGTTAGTAATAGTAATAGTAATAGTAACAATACTTAGTATTATTCCTTTGTTAGTAATAGTAATAGTAACAATACTTAGTAATTCATTGTTATAATAATTATTCCTTTGTTAGTAATAGTAATAGTAACAATACTTAGTAGTTCATTGTTATAATAATTATTCCTTTGTTAGTAATAGTAATAGTAACAATACTTATTAGTTTATTGTTATAATAATTATTCCTTTGTTAGTAATAGTAATAATACTTAGTAGTTTATTGTTATAATAATTATTCCTTTGTTAGTAATAGTAAAGGTAACAATACTTAGTAGTTTATTGTTTAATAATTATTCCTTTGTTAGTAATAGTAATAGTAACAATACTTAGTAATCATTATAATATTAATAATAATCATACACTAACAAATTGACCTTTCAATGATGCAAATTTATGTTTTTCAGTAAATAATGCCTGCTATGATTATATACATTTCTTTAAGGACAGTATTTTATTGAAAATTACGCTATACATATTCTTGTCTTTAGACGCGACAAGATAATTCACGCCCCATTCATCTTTCTTTCTCCGGTACTGCTGTGGTACACAAGATTACTGAAATTCCGCCACTGCTTCGACTTGTAAGATTTGAATCCGCAACCCTCGGGTCTAGAGGAGAGCATTTAACTTCTAGACCAGCCGTGGCGAAAATGTGATCGTGCGCCGAGCCACTGTGTAACCTGCAACGTGCACAGCACCTATGGAGGAAGGCGGACACCCAAACGGGAAGTGAAGCAACTGTATGACTTATTAACGGATTTTCATTTTCCTTACGTCAAGCACTTAAATATAATTTTATACAGTATAAGGTTGCAAACTAATGTTTAATACGTGTAACGAAGAAAGAAATGACTAAGAAAACATAGGACACATTATCACAACCTAAAATTAATTGTCTTCAGAATGATTCTGCGACAGAGTTACAAAATCAGGAATTATGTCGCTTACTGCCAGTCGTAGTTGATCGCGAAGGTATTTGTCTGTCAGTCGTGATCTAAATTTGGTTTTTACTATTTTCATTGTTGAAAATAATTTTTCACAAACGTAAGTTGTAGTGAATATAGCTTCAACAGAGCAAGCAAAAGAACGAAACTTCTGACATTTATTTTTTTGGCAAAGATTTGAAAAGTTCAATATCTGCCAAGTCCTTACAGCTAGCTTTCATTTAACGTCACATTGTAAATCTGTAAGTTTAAATTGAAGATCTAACCGCATTATTCGTACATCTGCTGAAAAAGGATCGACGTATAGAGATAATAATAATAATAATAATAATAATAATAATAATGACTTAACCTTTTAATGAGTAACATGTAGTATAATGCCGTTTTATGTTATACAACCGTTTCCTCGTAATATTTGCGAACAAATTATACATTTAATATTCTCATCATATTGGCAACAAAAAAAAATGCGTCCTCCCATTCTAGTTGAAACTTTCGTTTTTGTAGAGGTACACGGTTTCGAGAGACATGCGACGATACGCCACTCGCAGGTCAGAGACAAATACAAATGGAACGGAGTTTGACTCCAGTGAGTGAGAGGATGGGGTTGGGGAAGGTAGGAAACAAGAGAAATGTATAGCTATCATTGCGAGCCACAATGCGCTCGCGAGTCACATTTTCCCCACGGCTGCTCTAGACCACTGGGGGCGACAAAAATAAGATTGTGAAGACCTAAAGAAAGATGGCATGCAAGCAGAACTAGCACCCGGCCTAATTTCCCTGACAGAAAGAAGACAATAACGCAACACACTAATTTTAAAACATGCAATTTAGTATGAGTTTGATTAAATATCTCAATTCGAAGTCGAGATCATCTCCTACTATAGGGTGAGAGAAAGCCGTGAGAGAATTTTGTGTACCACAATTTCCAGACTTTTTTCTCATTTTCATGTCGAGGGAAGGGCTTTTATTAACTTTTAAAAAATCTATTGCCCTCCATCAGGTTTGAACCCTCATACAGCGGCAAGAATGATTGTTACTGAACCTTTGACGACGACGACGACAAAATATGTTCATAATAGATGGGTTAGTTTTGAATTAGATAGAACGCATTTTATTTCGTCAGATTACTCCATCCAACACTCTCGTTTACAAAGTTGCAAACCTCTGTCGCATGATATCGTTTTCCGTCTTTGTGTTATTTATGTTTGCTCATTTTCTACTCTCTTTATAATTATCATCATTCCTACGATGAACAAGCTCTTTGCTGTGTAACTCAGTATACATTATTTATCTTCTTTCTTTTTACATTTTCTTTAATCTTCGCAATGTCGGATTTTAGTATGTATATTTATTCTTTTAAAAATATCACTTCATAGAAGTTACTCTATAATTACGGTTTATTCATGTTAAAAGAAGTGTATGTAATTACTAGAATGAAATGGTATGATATTAAGAGAAGAATTCTCTCATATATTATATTTGAGAATGTTTGAGATTTATTAACAGAAAATATAATATCGTAAATATCTTTATCTACTCAGAATTCGTTTATAAAGGTAGGAAGCACTGATTACAAATTATTAGCTGTTGTTTTAAACATGGATATGATAATTGCTTTGGAAATATTATTCATGACTTCAAGAGAAAGCAGTATAGATACAGGAGAGATGATTATTTTTTGCTGTTATGCATGGATTACAGTGAAGCAAATATATTAAAATTGGTCGAATAATTTGATTATTCAGAACTATGGAATTATCTGAAAATCTGGAAAAAATCGAGTAAATTGATTCTGTTTATAACGGATGTACAGTATTAGAAACAATAATTGATGGCGCACGAATATTTTAAACGTCCCAGAAAGAAGACACTGCGCATGATCAGAAAACGAAGTTCCAGGTTCATAAGCGAACTACTACTGCGTGTTCATTTCAAAGTGTGTCATGGCTCACTGTATGCCGTCATGTGACTGGAAATCAGCTATAGTGGTACCCATACTTAAAGGTGGAAATAAATTAGATGTCGGAAACTACAGGCAGATTAGCCTTACATCTGTCGTATGTAAAGTCATGGAGCATTTTATATCGGATTATATTCGTCATGTTCTAAATACGAAAGACTGGTTTTACTACCGCCAGCATGGTTTTAGGGAAGGCTTCTCGTGATAGTCAAATTACGTCGCTGGTTCAGGATCTAGCTGAAGAGGTAGATAGAGGCGGAAGAATCGATGCAGTTGTGATTGATTTTTCGAAAGCATTTGATTTGGTGCCACATGACATATTAATAGATAAGTTAAGTAGGCTAGGAATAGATAAAAGAGTGGTGCTATGGATCCAAGAATTCTTAAAAGGTAGAACCCAGAGAGTTAGAGTAGGTCATGAAATATCGGAAATTGGAAATATAAGTTCAGGGGTGCCACAGGGCAGCGTTCTGGGTCCATTACTCTTTATAATATACGTAAATGACCTATGCCAGAATATTACATCAAATGCGAGGCTATTTGCAGATGACTGCATTATCTATAGAAAGATTAAAAATAATTCAGATGTAGATGCTATTCAAACAGACTTGAATAAAATTTATAACTGGGCGTTAATGCATAGGATGAAAATAAATGGTTCTAAAAGTAAATCTATAACATTTTGTAAAACCCGAGAGGAAACTAGTCTTAATTACGAATTCAGTGGTGTTGTAATTCCGCAAGTACAATGTTGTAAATACCTAGGAGTGTATTTAAACTCCAAACTTTCTTGGGGAGAGCATGTTGATAATGTTACGGGTAAAGCATGGAGGGCACTTCACTTTATTATGAGAATCTTGAGAAAGGCTAGCCCCAGATCGAGAGAAATAGCATATCTAACGTTAGTGCCACCGTTAATGGAATACGGAACTACATGTTGGGATCCCTATAGAATATATCAGATAAATTCCTTAGAAAGAATCCAGTATAGGGCAGCTAAATTTGTTAAAGGTAAAAGAGAAGATGGAAACGATACGATAAAAGAACTTAAATGGGAAACTTTGGAAAACAGACGTAGGAAAACTAGAATAACATCATTGTATAGAGCACATCTAGGTCAGAAAGCATGGGTAGACATAACGGCTCGGTTAGAAAAGCCAACGTACTGTGGTAGGACCGATCATGATTTTAAAATCAAATGTAGGAAACAGAAAACGGATGTAGGTAAATTCTCATTTTTAAATAGAACTATAAATGATTGGAATGACCTACCTGCAGCGGTCTTTGAGGGCTGTCCTTCCTTAAGGAGTTTCAAGAATAATAAAAAAAATTTTGTATCAAGTGCAAATTAAAATTAAGGTGACATTTAACATTTAATTTTTTAAGGTGACATATATTTATTTAGCCTGACGAGTTACTTCCTTGGTTTGAATTGTAAATTATTTAAAAATAGCGTGTAAGAGGGCCTTAGACTAGAAATGTTTAGTTTAAATGTAGTTCTGTTTATAAGTACAGAATGCATAAGGGTGTAATTATTTTACTTATTTGAACTGTTGTATCAGTGAAGCGAGGTGAGTCAGTGGAGTTATGGTTTTACAGTGCAGTGAATAGTTCCGATCAGTGATAATTTATAGCCTCAATGAAATGTGTTCTATAGTGTCAGTGAAATGTGTTATAGTGTGTCAGTGAAATGTGTGCTAAAGTGTCAGTGAAATGCGTCATAGTGCCACTACAGTGAGTGAGATGAGAATAAAGTGAAAGACTATTGAAACTTATGTAGGGCCTATACATAATTATGTAGGTTGTAATGTAAAATTAGGTATTTTATTTATGTTTTATTATTATTGTGTTAAATTATATTGTGTATTCTTATTGTATTGTGTATTGTATAATTGTATTGCGTATTGTAAATTTATTGTGTATTGCTTATCATTTTTTTGTGTATTGTTTACATTGTGTATACCACTGCCACCGGGTGCTTGCCCACTTGCAGTGTAAATAAATACATGTGGCTAGCCGATGAGCCTAGAGAATTCAATCTTCCTACACTTCCGCAAAAGTGTATTACCTATGTGCCAGAGAAGTTGCCTAGCAAGTACGGCGTCCATTCTGAATAGTACGTACCGATACGTACGGTAACGCCGGTAGTGGCAGGAATTTGAACTCTTTGGAAACACGTACTGAGGTCATTTTTTTTCTTACTGTCGGGATATGGGGAGAGGGTTAAGACGATTACTTACGTATTTGTTGACATTAACTTGAACGGTTAAACATGGACGCGGAGCATTTAATTTGTGTTGTGGAATGTTGCCTTATGCAACCGATGATAACAAATACCCTGCGTACGACTTGCCCGCGCAAAACACAGTTCGAAAGAGGTTATGTAGCACACAGACCGTACAGGCCGCCATCTGTCGCTACGACGTTCAAGTTGTACCGTACACTTTCTCAAGTTTAGGTTGAACGCCTTGATTAATAGGTAACTTCTCTGACATAAAAACTGAAACTCGCTTCAAATCGCTGACTCACAACAGTGACGTCATGACACACTTTGAAATGAACACCCAGTAGTTGAGGTAATAACATTCGCTGTTTCGTTGTGTGTCGTCCCTAAGTTTAATCCGGATCAGCCTAAGGGTGAAACCTAACCATTTTCCTCCTATTACTGCAAATGCTAGTGGATTATAGCGATTTTCTGGATGTCAGGCTGAATTTTTATTTCTAACAACTTCGTTTCGAATTTCGAGTACTGACAAATACTAAACTGGCAGTTATTTTCTATTATGTTGGCAGCAATAATTTTAGTTTGCAGTAAAAGGAATCCGATGAAATGGTAATAGGCCCTATCTAACTAAGCTTGTGACATTTGAACGTAATTAATAATTAATTAGTAATACCGGTATTAATATTAATACTAATACATAATTCAGTTGTGTTGCGTTGTGATTCCAATTCAAGTGTAATTAAATAAGATATAACTTATAGACCTAGGTCTACCTGATATGAAAGATACACGTGGCTAATGGACAGAATATATTGTGGCACCCGTCTGGAGCGTTCTAGAAAATCCTGGCGGCCTCGAGGGTGTGCGCGCGCATCCAGCGCGGCAAGGATCGAGAGGGAGGCGCGGGGAAGTGGAACTCGGGCTTCGGTAGAGCAGTGCTGCTCATCGGAGTGACTACAACCGCGGAGGAATCGGAGATTACGAATAAAGCTCTCCGCCGGTGATCTCCGATACTACCGTAGGTGGAACAGGGGACATACGGAGGGATGCGGTGGTTCGGAGCGAAGCGACAGTTAGCTCAAGGACGACCGGCGCGTACGGACTGACGGTAGTTGTGAGGGGAATAAAATGGCACCAAATCGGATATCCGTCGCATGGAAATTCTTTAATTTAGTTGAAGGTAATAATAAAGTCGCACACTGTCAACTTTGTGGGCGAATTTACTCTAAGGGTGGTGGAACTTCGAATTTGTTAGACCATTTGAAGCGATCGCACAATCGCGAACTTGATGAAAACAATTACGCAAAACATTTGATACGATTTCTTTTTAAATTGTTTTAGTGCTATTGTTCCCAAACGCTTACAGTCTAGGAAAAAGTCTTGAAATTTCTCTAAAACGTAACTTTCGAGGCAATAAAAAAAAAAAACAAATGAAATATTTATAAGACGACTTGAGTTATATTTTAATGTTTAGACAACTTGAGTTATATTTTACTGTTTGGATTAAAATGTTGAGTTTCTGGATGAAACTAAAGAAACATGTGGTAATAGTATAATTACAATTATCCTTAAGTTGATGTCCACTTATATTTTTATTACAGAACAAAAGTGGAGCGTTTTAGAAGAGACAGTTCAAATACTGACACCCTTTAACACAATAATCACAATCCTGTCCGGTGAAGAATATGAATAAATTATGTTGGACAGTAAATTTTAACCCGTTGATAGCCCACGTTTCTTTTGTTCCATTCTGAAGCTCCCTCAATATATTTTTTGCGTTAAACTAAACCGATTAGAATAATAATTGAAAAACACTACAGTATACTTGTTTACATTAGCTACTGAAAAGCTTTACTTCTGCGTTAGTTTTGCAGTTAGATTGAATGTTATTAATTTGATCAATGACATAAAACTAATACGCCTTTCTACATATACTATGAATTTTAAAACTAGAAAAAAAATCTGTCAGCTAACGTAGCACTTCAAGCAAAACAAGAAAAAAAAAGAGCCGAAGAAAGAGAGAGAGATTAACATAAAAGAGAGAATAAACAACAACAAATTACAACTTATTTTAAAAGATACGCGGACGTCAGCGGACTCGAATCACTACCTGATCTGATTAAAGGAATGCTCAGCGGAAAGTGTATGTCTGCGCCACAGCACATATACAACCTGCGCGGCATCAATCGGAGGTAACCGGAGGTCTCCGATTGAAAGCGCGCAAACAACTGCTCCGGAGAAAACCTAATCATAAGCAGCACTACGATCGGCGCGGCGCGGAGCAAGGGAAAGAGCTGCGGTCCCGGCACGGGTGAGAGAGAGCGGAAGCGCCTGGAAGTAGATTGTTGTGGAGACCCAGAGGCTTCGCGACGCAGAACATTCTAGACAATGGTGGTAAATAAATAACACCGTGAGTTGTGACGAGAAGTCAGTGAGTCAGTCAGCTGCGAGAGAGCTAGTTAGTCTTGTCTTGGACAGCGGAGACGTTTCCAGAGGATCTGAGTTTGAGGTGCAGTGAACTTGAGTGAGTCCGTGACTGTGGCAGCGTCCAGACGAAGTTGACGTGTATCCGGAAGTATTGGGTTCGAAGTGCAGTGAACTGTATCTGGAAGTCTTGGGTTCGAAGTGCAGTGAACTGTATCTGGAAGTCTTGGGTTCGAAGTGCAGTGAACTGTATCTGGAAGTCTTGGGTTCGAAGTGCAGTGAACTGTATCTGGAAGTCTTGGGTTCGAAGTGCAGTGAACTGTATCTGGAAGTCTTGGGTTCGAAGTGCAGTGAACTGTATCTGGAAGTATTGGGTTCGAAGTGCAGTGAACTGTATCTGGAAGTATTGGGTTTGAAGTGCAGTGAACTGTATCTGGAAGTCCTGGATTCGAAGTGCAGTGAACTGTATCTGGAAGTCTTGGGTTCAAAGTGCAGTGAACTGTATCTGGAAGTCTTGGGTTCGAAGTGCAGTGAACTGTATCTGGAAGTATTGGGTTCGAAGTGCAGTGAACTGTATCTGGAAGTCTTGGGTTCAAAGTGCAGTGAACTGTATCTGGAAGTCTTGGGTTCGAAGTGCAGTGAACTGTATCTGGAAGTCTTGGGTTCGAAGTGCAGTGAACTGTATCTGGAAGTCTTGGATTCGAAGTGCAGTGAACTGTATCTGGAAGTCTTGGGTTCAAAGTGCAGTGAACTGTATCTGGAAGTATTGGGTTCAGAGTGCAGTGAACTGTATCTGGAAGTCTTGGATTCGAAGTGCAGTGAACTGTATCTGGAAGGCTTGGGTTCGACGTACAGTGAATAAGCTAGAAGAACTAGCCAAGGCGAACGAAGTGTGAACTGAGAACTGACAGTTTTGTTTTGTACATAGTGCTTTGTGAACATTAGTTGAAATTAGGTGTACATTGTTGTTCTTCGCAATAATACATGTGAATTGTCATTGTCGTTCGGTGGAGTGCAATAACGACTACTGTGTTGCTGTGTTGAGTGGAATACCCATTGTTGACGGGTGTGTGGTTAAAGTTGGAAATAAAAGCCACATTGTTGTATAAAAGGTACAATATTTATTAGTGATCAGATTTTTATTAAAATATTCAAGAGAGGAAATCACATGGTAGCGACTTAGGAGTTTGTATTTTAAGTAGGGTATATATTTCAGAGTGGTATTTTGTTTTCGGAATTCGTACTATTCATTTCACGTGATGAAACAAAATGCATTTTTAGGTTAGGTCTCGTGAATCGTAAACTGTTTAGTCTAAGCAATGAATTTCATGTTGTCAGACAAAACATATTTTAATATTAGATCATATTCATCTCACACTAATGTAGGGTATGTATGTATGTATGTATGTATGTATGTATGTATGTATGTATGTATGTATGTATGTATGTATGTATGTATGTATGTATGTAATTTATGAATTTTTTATTTTATTGGGTTATTTTACGACGCTGTATCAACATCTCAGGTTATTTAGCGTCTGAATGAAATGAAGGTGATAATGCCGGTGAAAGTTACCCAGCATTTGCTCGTATTGGGTTGCGGGAAAACCCCGGAAAAAAACCTCAACCAGGTAACTTGCCCCGACCGGGATTCGAACCCGAGCCACCTGGTTTCGCGGCCAGACGCGCTGACCGTTACTCCACAGGTGTGGACGTATGTATTTATTTATTATTTTTTTTTTAAATTTTATTGAGATATTTTACGACGCTGTATCAACATCTGGGTTATTTGGCGTCTGAATGATATGAAGGTGATAATGCCGGTGAAATGAGTCCGGGGTCCAGCACCGAAAATTACCCAGCATTTGCTCGTATTGGGTTGAGGGAAAACCCCGGAGAAAACCTCAACCAGGTAACTTGCCCCAACCGGGATTCGAACCCGGGCCGCCTGGTTTCGCGGCCAGACGCGCTGACCGTTACTCCACAGGTGTGGACTGGACGTATCTGGACGTATGTATGTATGTATGTATGTATGTATGTATGTATGTATATGCGTCTTTTTATGAGTGTAGGGACGTGTTAGTGTGCTCATGGTAAGAATATCAGCTTATCATCCTATTGTGTTCCGTTCCCAAGGAAACCATTCTATATCTACCTATGTAATACATCAATGTTATTGTTTCTCTTGTACGAAGTTTGCTTTATTTCTTTCAACGTTTCATCCCGTTAATCATTATTAATTTACTCCGCTATCTCGCGGCCATTTCGAAACTCAAAGGATGAATTTGAGAGTTGCATAATATACTCCATAATAATTTCTCGCACAAGGGATACGGCAAAATCGACAGCTCACAATCTTCAGATCGTTGGAACACTTTGATCCGACTAATGGGTACACAGAGTTATAATTGTGATGGAAGTTGTAAACTGCTTTTGCGCATGTTCCACTTTGTGGATTGACTGATAATGGTTTTCAGGCGAGGGTAGAACTGTCAGATGGTTGGCTGCGTCCTCGATTATGATACAAGAGGCATCACGCACCTCATTGTTCAAGCTGTTTGGCGTTTATCTCTGATCACGTATCTCCGTGTTTACACGCTTTGGCAATCTTCTTGCTCAAAGGATAAGGACGTGCAAATCTATTGTTAAACACCAGTTTAACGCTTTCCTTTATTCCGCGTCTTCACCATAACACGGATAATTATAAGAACGGTAAAAAGAGTTTCGCTGTTTATTACGGACAAAATTCTTTAGCACCGTGCCCGTATAAGACCTGGGATTTTAGTGACACTACATTCGACTTTATACTGTGTGAAATCACCTGTAAGTGGTTTCGTGTACAAGGAGACTGAGGTTCGATTCGTGAGAATAGTTGTCTTCTCATCGTCCACTACACGGGTTTCCAGTTTCTGAGCCGACGAAACTGGAAGTAAATTTATTTGTGCGAGATCGTGCGTATTTGCTTGGTTTCCGCACAAAACCAATCCGCGGAAAGTCTAAAATTCCACATTCAGTATTCCCAACCTAACACACAACAATTTCCCTCTTCTTACCGCTTAAGCGCCACATTCATTTTATTGCTTTAGGCTTTTAACATATTATTTTTAGAGACGTTCAATATAGTAATAATTATAAATTGGAAACTTACCACTGCAATTTCACCTAAATTGCACTGTTAATTATTGTTTTTAAATATTTGCAAAAATTAAGTAAACTCTACAACTCCACTAAAGTTACTGCATTCGTGATGCAAGTAACATTAAGGAAGCCGTGAAAAAATCAACAAGATTCCAGACTCATCATAGACTGGAGGGAAAAAATAGGACAGACGTATATCACGGCCTGCTGGAGTATAGTAAACACAAAAAAACATTTTAAAGCAACAGTGTTGAAGATAGATATTTTTGTTTTGCAAATTTGCCATCATTGAACGGAAACCAAGATGGAGATTTCATTGCAACTAATTAGAAATTCCTCTTTCAGGTATGTAATAAACGATCTTCGCACAAAATAATGTACGATGCACGAGCGGTATGTTTTCTTTCAATTCTCGGAAATTAAAAAAGCTCAACTACGTTTCGCTTTTTCAAACTTTTCCTCGAACATGAAAACTTCAACATACCGCTCTGGTAACGCATATTACTATAGTACCGCGCCCGTAGCCTATGCGATTTTAGTACGCTACATTCAATTTTATACTTGTGACATCACCTGTAAGTGGTTTCGTATACAAGGAGACTGAGGTTCGATTCGTGAGAATGGTTGTCTTCTCATCGTCCATTACACTGGTTCCCAGTTTTTGAGCCGACGAAACTGGAAGTAAATTTTTTTACTACCATATCGTAATGTGAAAATTGCTGCACTATTTTTCGGTACTAGAATACTTCGCCGCACTGCTTTTTAAATTATATGTAAATAGCATTTTACGTAATTCTAGGTCCACACCTGTGGAGTAACGGTTAACACATCTGGCCGCGAAACCAGGTGGCCCGGGTTCGATTCCCGGTCGGGGCAAGTTACCTGGTTGAAGTCTTTTCCGGGGTTTTCCCTCAACCTAATATGAGCAAATGCTGGGTAACTTTCGGTGCTGGGCCCCGGACTCATTTCACCGGCATTATCACCTTCATCTCATTCAGAAGCTAAATAACCTAAGATGTTGATAAAGCGTCGTAAAATAACGTACTTAAAAAAAAACTTAATTCTAATGCAATCAGATCTAATGCAATTGGGTATATCAACATCCCAGCCGCAATATCAACGCAAAAAAAAAGTAATTGTGCGTTACTTTCCGATCCACTCTCGTATTGTAACATTATCTACTATGTATTTTCACGTTTCAAAATTATGGTAGTATAAAATAGTATATAACCCAGGTGATAAATGCAAAAAGTAAATAAGCTCTGGCCTGTTCCCCTCACAACCGCTCAATACCCCGCTGTCAATTAACTTGTATCTCCCCACTCGGGACCTGAACTTCGAAGTCTAGTAATCATTTAATCAGAGAAGACGACCAGTGTTGCCAACTCTATTCTTAAAAATCCGCTGTGAAACCGTACAGGAACCGCTAAATTGATATGTTGTCAACAGTAATCTCACTAGACGTTTTGATTTATCTAGAGAAAATTAAAACTCGAGTGGGATTTAATTGACTATTACACAATTAGAAAAAAGTATATAAAGATTAGAAGTAACGAAGTACTCCAATACAATAAAATATTAATTGACTTACGAAAATACAACTGTCTTCAAATGTATTATTGTACCATCTCAACATTACAAATATTACGCTAGATGCATGCTAGATGGCAGTAGTGAGCAATGCCTTCTCTTCGAGAAGTTCTCGATCTATTATACACGATGACAAGGTTACTAGTCAAGAAGGCTTTGTTGATCCAGTTTCATTTTTATTAAAATGCAACATTCCACTTCAATTATCCGAATCCCAGTAATCAACGTCGCTTGACAGATGATTTTCAATAAATCTTAATATTAAACAATCTCTGATACGTGACTATCCATAATATCATGTAGCAGAAGCTATAACATAACCTAACTAATATACACAAGTGTTAGAAAAGTTTTAATTAACGACGATGACATAAAAACTAAACATGAATAATTTTAAAAGGAATAATTATTAAATGTACAATTTTCAAATTTGAATGTGGTTGGTGGTTCAATTGATGTTATATTGGACGTGTGCGTAATAGAAGTAGAACTCGTTGATTTAGGCCTACATGGTGTATTCAACTTGTTCAGGATTTCCGAATGAATAATTTTAAAAGGAATAATTATTGAATGTACAGTTTTCAAATTTGAATGTGGTTGGTGGTTCAATTGATGTTATATTGGACGTGTGCGTAATAGAAGTGGAAGTCGTTGATTTAGGCCTACATGGTGTATTCAACTTATTCAGGATTTCCGAATGATGCTCTTCATTTATTTGTAAATCGGATTTCAGAAGATGCATAGGTATGATCAGTGATTTTTATTAATTCTTGTTCTTGAATGCCAATGCGAGTCATATTTGAAACTGCTGTGCATCGACTGGAGTGGTTTGTAATTTTATATATATAATTTTTTTTGACGTCCAGACCAGCGCAGTTTCAAATGTTGGCAAACAAAGAAACAAATGCTAGGGACGCGATAAAATTAAACAAATGCTAGGGACGCGATAAAATTGAACAAATGCTAGGGACGCGATAAAATTGTGTGATAAGCAGCCATAATTGGTTGAAATACGTCCTTTCGTACCGTTTTATTGGTCAAAAGTAGTATGACGCAGTAAGAGTGTAATAGTCAATGTAAAATTAGGTTATTTTGCCGCCATGAGTGCTCAAAATACTTGCTAAATCCCTATATCAGCAATACAAATTTCGTAAATTTTACCCGCTAAACTATAGTCCCGTCGCTCTAATTTCCGGCAGCCAATCGCGTTGCTGGTCGTCTACATTTAAACTGTGCGTCTTGTGATTCGCTTATGAAGACGTTATTCATTTCTTAAGGCTCTATAAATGCTTAATATAATCGCCCGCCATTTTGGCTTTTTCGTTGGCGTTCGCAGAAAGCACACGAAGACGTTATTTGCCGCTCAATTATTTGCTCAATTACAGTGCGTTTGATTTATTATCATAGGAGCTACGACGTGATAATGTTTAACGGTGTGGCTAATAGATTCCTCGTCTGGTAGCTCGGCAACGAAAGAACAAAAATGGCGAACGATGCTACCTATATAGACTTTATAGAGACTTGACTTCCTAAGACGTAAGCAAAGAGGAGGAGTCACGCCGGGAATAACAGCGTCGCGACTATAACATCGAAAGACGCTAGACCTAGCGGGAAAACCGCTGAGTTGGCAACACTGATGACGACTGACAAAGTATCGCAAATATCTCTGTTGACTCTCTACTTGTTAAATGGATGCATTCAGCTTTCATATCGTAATGTCTTTAGTCTCTCTTCAGCATATTTCCATGATACAGTAATCATACTGATGAAAAGTTTTTTTCCCGATATTGAAATGCGGACTGCAGGCTGCAGGCCACTATCTAATTTCTGAACTAGACGGATGCCTGTGACCCGTCTGATATTGTTGACTTTTATGAAACTCAAGATGCAAGCCACGCTCGGTCTTGCTGCTGTAGTCACATGTATAGATCAATACAAGATCTCTGTCTGCTTCAGCGCTGCAACTGATATCTATCTTCGCAGACCACCCGCATTACAGCCTTCACGTCATTAGTTTCTGAATATCCTTCCGTGATCGCGACTTCTATTTTGTGTCAGGTACTGAAATGTTAAGGTTTGTGTGCAGATTGCTTATTAAGGTAACGTTGCAATACGTCTGCACGCTAAATACAGGGACATAATTTTATTTTTACTAACATATAATATTAACCTGGCTATACCTTTGAATTAGCGATTGAGAACCGGAAACACCGTTAGCTACCCCCTTCCACGACTGTAGTTCGATGATACTGGCGTAAAATACAAACAAATCACTTTACTAGATACCGGAGGGAAGAAAAGTAGTTCATCCATTTACGTAAACTAGGAAATATCGCGATTTTGAGTTTGATCATTTTCATGAGGTTTTTCTTTAATCAAAATGCAGTACAGTATTAACAATAAGTGTTTTCACTCACGAACTGAGCTATCAATTCGGACGTATTCATTATGCAGTGTACATTACACTATCTACAGCACATTAGCGTACAATATAGAGAATGAAGTTAAATTGAAAAATAATCATAATATGGATATTTAAACACAATTTTGAAAATGGTGGCCGTTCATTTCGATACAGGCTTCAGTTCTTTTTTGCATATTATCGCGCTATAGACTACCGTACGTAATTCCAATTAGCAGTTTCGTCCTTCGTACTAGTAACTCATGTTGAAATAATTCTGTACCTAAATAAATAAATTCAATCTTCACTTCTGCCCGATCAGAAAAGATAAAATTGCTCAAACATGCTATCTAATGTCTGTCCAAGTGGTTTTGTCGCAGGGTCGTAGGAAGGAGGGAAATCACGTGACAATTAATTTAAGTTACGTATTTTAAACATTTGTATAATATTACGTAGACGTCCAATTCCTAACAGAAATTAATGTTTTCAGAAAAGAGCTAAGACAGGCCAGTCACTAATCTTTACAGTGGGGCGAGCAGAAGCGGGTGGGGGAAACCAGGATGCGACTTCGGCAAACGGACGACAGTACCTGTGCAAGAATATGGTTTAATATTGAAAGCTCTTTCGTCACCGGAAAACGCGAACATATTTCTGGAACGTACTGTACTTATTAACTCAGTACTGTTTGTGTTTACTATGACCGTAAGGCGACTCTGACTATATACGCTTGGTTCTGTGTTAGAACGGTTGGAAGTTTACTACTAGACGGGGTGGGAATGAAGTACATTAAAAAACTCGGGTACAATAAAAATTGAAGTAAAAATAAAATGAAGTCCCTGTATTTATTTTTTTAAATTTTATTTTTATTTTATTTATTTAACCTGGTAGAGATAAGGACATCAGGCCTTCTCTCCCCCTATACCCCCCTCTACACAACTACTTGCGTTTAATCTGCTTCTAGCCGTTTTGAAAGTGTACCTCATTTAATGCAATTTAATAGCTCTCCTTTCCCGACGTTAATTTTTAGTCTTCTACATGTTAAATAGAGAAACCATGAAATGTACGATAACAGTCCAAAACTGCAGTTTCGGGTAAGGTATTCGTGAATGTTCTTTACATTATGTAATATTGTTGAAGTGGGTTCCTTTCAATTTAAGATTTTTCTTATGACCATATTGTATAAAATTACATTGTAGTACTTACTGACGGAAATAATTTAAATTGTTAAAGATAAACGCACCAAATTCTTTGTTAAAGAAAAATGTTTAATTATGTTAATTAAAATTTTATTAAGTGATGACTAATCACATTCCCTCTTAGGATCAATTGTGAAGACACCTACTTTCATGATTAGAAACATTAAATCCAGACGTTTGTGATGGGCAGGACATGTAGCACGTATAGGTGAATCCAGAAATGCATACAGAGTGTTAGTTGGGAGATATGTCAATGCACCAGTCAACACCACGCAACTGGCCATGAAACATCGCTTCTTCTTACAGGTTCAATTTTTATTCCTAACACGCTACCCATTTTCCCCTGGTAGAGGGAAAGAGAAGGCCTGATGGCCTTATCTCTACCAGGTTAAATAAATAAATAAATAAATAAATGAATAAATAAATAAATAAATAAATGAATGAAGAAGTGAATAAATGAATGAATAAATAAATAAATAAACAAATAAATAAATAAATAAATAAATAAATAAATAAATAAATAAATAAATAAATGAAGAAGTGAATAAATGAATAAATAAATAAATAAATGAAGAAGTGAATAAATGAATAAATGAAATAAATAAATAAGTAAATAAATGAAGAAGTGAATAAATGAATAAATAAATAAATAAATGAAGAAGTGAATAAATGAATAAATAAATAAATAAATAAATAAATAAATGAAGAAGTGAATAAATGAATAAATAAATAAATAAATAAATGAAGAAGTGAATAAATGAATAAATGAAATAAATAAATAAGTAAATAAATGAAGAAGTGAATAAATGAATAAATGAAATAAATAAATAAGTAAATAAATGAAGAAGTGAATAAATGAATAAATAAACAAATAAATAAATAAATAAATGAAGAAGTGAATAAATGAAATAAATAAATAAATAAATGAAGAAGTGAATAAATGAATAAATAAATAAATAAATAAATAAATGAAGAAGTGAATAAATGAATAAATGAAATAAATAAATAAATAAATGAAGAAGTGAATAAATGAATAAATAAATAAATGAAGAAGTTAATAAATGAATAAATAAATAAATAAATAAATGAAGAAGTGAATAAATGAATAAATGAAATAAATAAATAAGTAAATAAATGAAGAAGTGAATAAATGAATAAATAAACAAATAAATAAATAAATAAATAAATAAATAAATAAATAAATAAATGAAGAAGTGAAGAAATGAATAAATGAAATAAATAAATAAACAAATAAATAAATAAATAAATAAATAAATAAATAAATAAATAAGTAAATAAATGAAGACGTGAATAAATGAATAAAAAATAAATAAATAAATAAATAAATGAAGAAGTGAATGAATGAATAAATAAATAAATAAATGAAGAATTGAGTAAATGAATAAATGAAATAAATAAATAAATGAATAAATGAAAAAAATGAATATATGAAAAAGAAAATAAATAAATAAATAAATAAATAAATAAATAAATAAAGAAATAAATAAATAAAGAAATAAAGAAAGAAAGAACTAACTAAATAAAGAAAGAAATAAATGAAGAAATGAAGAAATAAATAAATAATTACAGAAAGAAATAAGTAAATAAATAAATAAGTAAGTAAATAAGTAAATAAATAAATAAATATATAAATAAATAAAGGAGGAAAGAAATAAATAAAGAAGGAAATAAAGGAGGAAAGAAATAAATAAAGAAGGAAATAAATAAATAAATAAATAAAGAAGGAAATAAATAAATAAAGAAAGAAGGAAATAAATAAAGAAAGAAAAAAAGAAGGAAATAAATAAATAAATGGATAACTAAATAAATAAATGAAGGAATAAAGGAATAAGGGAATAAAGGAATAAAGGAAGAAATGAAGAAATGAAGAAATGAAGAAATGAAGAAATGAAGAAATGAAGAAATAAAGAAATAAAGAAATAAAAAATAGATAAATAAATAAAGACATAAAGAAATAAATGAAGAAATGAAGAAATAAGTAAATAAATAAATAAATAATTACAGAAAGAAATAAGTAAATGAATAAATAAGTAAATAAATAAATAAGTAAATAAAGGAATAAATAAATAATAAGTAATAAATAAATACATTTTTGCGTCGTGATGACTGTTGCAATATTTTTACCCATTTTAACTATGTTATCTTCATACTTCTACGCTGCACACATGTTCTTGAAACCTTTTATTTAATGTATGGATTCTGTATTTTAACATTTAGACTCTACATGAAGTTTAATCACTACAATCACTACGCCTTTAAGTGATTAATATTGCATTACTTTGTGATTGAACAGTTATTCATGTAACACCGTTTTTAATTAATCTTCTCCAATTCCACATCATTCAATCCATAATATTGTATTATTTTGCCATTTACCTATGTCTTTATGCTCAACGCATTACTATATGCAAATAGATCAGAAGATGCCATTAATTGGCGAAAGCGCTAGCCATGTTTGATTGTGTAATGACCTAATGTAATTTTTGTATTACTTCTTAGGTAGTTATTGAAGGATTATTGTAATTATTTCATTTATATGCTAACTTGTCGGACCAATATGCTTCTTAAAAGTTAGTTGAAAGGCCAGAGGGATAAAGACCTTTGGGAAGATCGAGACTTAGTTGGGAGGATAATATTAAAATGGATTTGAGGAAGGTGGTTATGATGGTAGGGACTGGATTAATCTTGCCCAGGATAGAGACCGATGGTGGGCTTATGTGAGGTCGGCAGTGAATCTCCTGGTTCCTTAAAAGCCATTTGTAAGTATTATTATTATTATTATTATTATTATTATTATTATTATTATTATTATTATTATTATTATTTATTAATGCTATTACTATTAGTTTAGAAAAATTTATTCAGTACTTCTGAATGGAAAACATATATGCACATACACAAAGAGAGAAAGAGAGAGAGATCAACATAGAATAAGAGTTATAGTCGCGACTCTGTTATTCCCGGCGTGACTCCTCCTCTTTGCTTACGTCTTAGGAAGAGTGAGGACTCTAAAGTCTTTGTAGGTAGTGTCGTTCGCCATTTTTGTTCTTTCGTTGCCGAGCTACCAGACGAGGAATCTATTTGCCACACCGTTATACATTATCATGTCGTAGTTCCTATGACAATAAATAAAAGGCACTGTAATTCAGCAAATAATTGAGCGGCAAATAACGTCTGCGTGTGCTTTCTGCGAACGCCAACGAAAGAGCCAAAATGGCGGGCGATTATATTAAGTATTTATCGAGCTTTAAGAAATGAATAACGTCTTCCTCAGCGAATCACAAGACGCATACGTTTAAATGTAGCCGACCTGCAACGCGATTGGGTGCTGCAAATTAGAGCGACGGGATTATAGTATCGTTCATCATTTTTGTTCTTTCGTAGCCGAGCTACCAGATGAGGAATCTATTTGCCACACCGTTATACATTATCATGTCGTAGCTCCTATGACAATCAATCAAACGCACTGTAATTCAGCAAATAATTGAGCGGCACATAACGTCCTCGTGTGCTTTCTGCGAACGCCAACGAAAGAGCCAAAATGGCGGGCGATTATATTAAGTATTTATGGAGCCTTAGGAAATGCATAATGTCATCATCAGCGAATCACAAGACGGACACGTTTAAATGTAGCCGACCTGCAACACGATTGGGTGCTGGAAATTAGAGCGACGGGACTGTAGTATCGTTCACCATTTTTGTTCTTTCGTTGCCGAGCTACAAGATGAGGAATCTATTTGCCACACCGTTAAACATTATCATGTCGTAGCACCTATGATAATAAATCAAACGCACTGTAATTCAGCAAATATTTGAGCGGCAAATAACGTCCTCGTGTGCTTTCTGCGAACGCCAACGAAAGAGCCAAAATGGCGGGCGATTATATTAAGTATTTATGGAGCCTTAGGAAATGCATAACGTCATCATCAGCGAATCACAAGACGCACAAGTTTAAATGTAGCCTATCTGCAACGTGATTGGCTGCCGGAAATAAGAGCGACGGGACTATAGAAACTAAAGAACTGACCATTATTGTAACTCAAGACTGCACCAAGAAGTATTGCTGACATCTGAATAAACTGCGAAATGTCTCTTTCGGATGTTACTTTTCCGGCCAAAATAGTGCTAACATAAATATTTATCTGGTTTACTGAAAGGTTGCAAGTTGAAAACATAATTTTTAGAACATCATTCTATGTGACTTCAGAAATAAAACTCAACATGTTATCCTTTGATATAGCTACTGTATTCAGCTTGCAGAACTCTCTTTGACGCAAATTGTTCGTTGTTGTAATACTTTTTAAAGATATTCAGTATGTACGAGAGGTAACACAGATCATGGCAGTCCTGGTCCCTTACAATGTCTGACTAGTTACATCAAGTAGATTGGGGAACGTTGTCGGTTCCTGATTGCTATAAACTAACTTTCATGCATAAAAATTCTTTGAAGGCCCGCTTTCGTGTGTCTTGAATGTGGCGCCGGCGTGCGTTAAACTAATCGTGTATGCACGAAAACATCCATCCCTTCGGTTGTGAGAGATAAAAGGTAAAAGAGCATCTGACGCGAATGCCAGCATCCTGCTACTGCTGTACTTTAGCTTGATGGAATTCTAACTTCATAGATCTGTTGGAGCATAAATAAGATAATATCGAATGTATAGACAGCTCTGAGAAAAGAAGTGAAATACTGAATCAAGGGATTAATCTTCGTCATCTTCATCCTCATCGTCAGCGTCGTCATGCCATTGTCATCACCATTTTCATTGTCATCATTATTATCTGACTTAAGTGTTCCCCGTATTCAGCAGCTGATCATGATGATTGTGGGAATTTATTGAAATGTATTCAATGAAGTCATAAGTCATAAGTAGGCTTCGAGACTTCGGACCCAATAGAGCAGTTCAGTGGGAAATCTGCATAACGGCGTACTGAGTATAGTGGTAAAGCGTACAGTGGGTGGGGGTACTGTGGAATGAATGACAACAAATACGCAAAGGAAAACGCTCTGGATTTGAAGGTTCTGACGAATAAATAGGTTTTCATACAAAGCTATTTTCAAACTATGTCTGAAACTATTACACGGTCAGGAAAGTCAGAGCGAGATGCAGGAAGCCCTCAAATTAATTGAGGAAATGATACAGAGAATTAATGAGACACCAAGTACACCGGTTACTGAACGTGTAAAACAGAAGCGGAAATCAATTTTACAGTAGCGTGCAAATTAATCCGAACACGACATATTTTTACATTTTCTGTCATTGTTGGCCTCACAGCTGCTCATACCGCTTTAATTGACATCTGTAGTACGTGTAATTCCATTATTGAAGGTCTGTCATTATTTTTTTATAATATGTGACATTTTGCCTATTGTTTTGTACTTATAAGCATTTCAGTTGTGTTGAAGACTTGATACTGCAATTCTGTGTACATTCTGTCGTCTTCACAAATGGATACAACTCCACGAAAACGGTCTAAAATTATAACATTACCAGAGCATTCTTCTATGACACAGAGGCAAATTGCTGCAGAATGTCATATCGGTTTGGCTACTGTTAATTCGATCATAAAACGATACAGGGAGACTGGATCCATCACACCCCAGAAAAAAGGAAACTGTAGCCGGAAAAGGAAGACTTCGCCTGCAGATGATCGTTTAATTGTCAGGAAAAGTAAATTAAATCCTAGACTAACTGCTGTCGACTTAACCCGCCGCGAGTTAATGGCTACCACTGGGGCGAATATTCACGTCACAATAGTGCGGCGTAGGCTTTTGGAAGCTGGACGAAGGGCTCGTAAACCTATTAAGAAGCAACTGCTAACCCCTGTTATATGCAAAAAACGCTTAATGTGGGCAAAATTACATCAACACTGGACAGTGAATGACTGGAAGAATGTAGGCCTACTTTTTTCCTATGAGTCTCAGTTCTAGGTCCACGGCCACCGTGTTTCTTACGTACGGAAAGGATCCGAAAAAGTAACAGCAGCTCATCTCCAACAAGCACCCAAATACCCCCCTAAAGTAATGTTTTGGGGTTGTTTTACACATGAAGGGCCTGGAGCATTAATACCTATCAAGGGAATGGTGAATTCTAACAAATATATTCACTTATTGGAAACCAGAATCGTACCCCAGCTGCAAAAATCATTTCCGGATGGCAGAGGTGTGTTCCAACAAGACCTGGCACCATGCCATACGTCTCGAAAAACTACAGAATTCTTCAACAAGAAGAATATTCAGGTACTCCCCTGGCCAGGCAACTCACCCGACATCAACCTCATTGAAAACTTGTGGTCAATTTGCAAAAGAAGAATGCAAAAAATGGATTGTTCTACAAAGGAGAAGATGATTTCTGCCCTCATTGGTATATAGTTTCGCGATGAAGAAATGAAGAATACTTGTGGAAAATTAGTGGAATCCATGCCAAATCGTCTCAGAGCTGTTATTAGGAACAAGGGAGGTCACATAGATTACTGAGGTATGTCTTAGATCCTTTTTTTTTTATCCCGTTTGAGTGTTTTTGCATAAGTAATTACGTTGTTCGGATTAATTTGCACGCTACTGTATGTAAAAATAACGGATATGGAACATTATGTAACATAAACAGCAAATTAGTAGACATAGAGTCATCACCCGAGAATACAGGACTATCTCTTAGAGACTGCAATGATGTTAGGTTTTTACGTTTTGCTCCTGTCACGTCATTCGACGTAGAGAATGTATCTTGTACATTGCAATTCGGTACTGTAAGTGTACTTCCTAAATACGTCCAGTAGGATAAATTGAGAAATTAAAATTGCTACATGTTTATTTTCACCATTAAAACTGTTTATAATTAAACACAAATGCTTATAAAGTACAGGAGAATAAATGATTTTCATATTCTCTTGACATTACCATTGTGTAATGTATATCTACTTTCAGAATGTACATATGTGTGTTTCCCCATACTACCGTACTCTACTATAAATAGGAACGTTGTTACCTGAACACATCTCTACCTTTCACTACCTGCAGCGAGTCAACAATCTATAGTACATGCACAGTAAACTTATTGTATCGGGTCCAATGTCTCGAAGCCTGGTCATAAGTAGGCTTCGAGACTTGGGACCCGGTACAATAAGTTTACTGTGCATGTACTATAGATTGTTGACTCGCTGCAGGTAGTGAAAGGTAGAGATGTGTTCAGGTAACAACGTTCCTATTTAGAGTAGAGTACGGTAGTATGGGAAAACACACACATATGTACATTCTGTCCACACCTGTGGAGTAACGGTCAGCGCGTCTGGCCGCGAAACCAGGTGGCCCGGGTTCGAATCCCGGTCGGGGCAAGTTACCTGGTTGAGGTTTTTCCGGGGTTTTCCCTCAACCCAATACGAGCAAATGCTGGGTAACTTTCGGTGCTGGACCCCGGACTCATTTTACCGGCATTATCACCTTCATTTCATTCAGACTCTAAATAACCTAGATGTTGATACAGCGTCGTAAAATAACCCAATAAAATAAAATATGTACATCCTGAAAGTAAATATACATTACACAATGACAATGTCAAAATAATATGAAAAACATTTATGCTCCTGACTTTTATAAGCATTTGTGTTCAATTATACAGTGTTATTGTTGGAAATAAACATGTAGCAATTTTAATTTCCTCATTTATCCTATTGGCCGTCTTTAGGAAGTGCAGTTACAGTACCGAATTGCAATGAACTACAAGATACATTTTCAGTGTCTCAAACGTAAATCTTTTTCGCTTATCTGCCAAACATAGTTTGTACTGTAAAAAGCTGCGCTCTACGTCGCATGACGTAATAGGAGAAAAACGAAAAAACCTAACATCATTGCAGCAGTCTCTAAGAGACAATAATTTATTCTCAGGTCCATAAATTTGCTGTTTATGTTAAACAATGTTCAATATCCATTATTTTTACATAAAATTGATTTCCACTTCTGTTTTACACGTTCAGTAACCGGTGTACTTGATGTCTCATTAGTTATCTGTGTCATTTCCTCAATTAATTTGAGGGCTTCCGGCATCTCTTGCTTAGACTTTTATAACTGTGTAATAATTTCAGACACAGTTTGAAAATAGGTTTGTATTAAAACCAAATTATTCGTCAGAACCTTCAAATCCAGAGCGTTTTTCTTGCTTTGCGTATTTGTTCGCATTCATTCTACAGTATCCCCACCCACTGTACGCTATACCACTATACTCAGTACGCCGTTATGCGGATTTCCCACTGAAATGCTCTATTGGGTCCAAAGTCTCGAAGCCTGGTCATAAGTCATGTGAAGTTAATGAGAGAAGATGGTGAAATTTGAATTTTTTTCCTAATTCATGGAAAAATTTCATTTTTGTATGTAGAGATATCATTTCTACAACAACTTAAATTAGAGGTTGGTTTTTGGAAAAAATAAATAAATTGGAGCCCAAATTAAAAAAAAATGAAAATACAGTAATTCACTAAAATGGACTTGTATGTTATTTTTAAAGATAAATTCATTACATTTTACTCCTAAAAATACGTTCTCCTAAAAATTCAAGTTTGGGAAGTGCTTTCTATAAAATCGAGGAAAAGTTTGAAAAATCGATCAGAATGCGCTCCTTGTGTGATGAGTCGTGATGACTTAATATTATGTTAATATACATACTAGTAGAGTCAGAAAGTACCCGAACTTCAGGTGGCAACGCCATGCTCTGTAGGCAAATTCTCTGCCTCGTCGGTGTGGTATGTGGCCTACTCTCCAGGCATATAGTCTGTGTGCCGACCGATCAAAGGGGAAAGTAATGCTTGATGTGTCCTTCGATTTCCAGGGTCTCGTACAATTCAAGTTTATTCCTGAGAATCGAACTGTCGGTAAGGAGACACATGTTGCAAGTCTTCGACGTCTTCGTGATGCAGTTCGACGAAAAAAACCCAGTTTGTGGAAAGGACAGAATTTGGTTCTTCACATCGGTCGCTCTTGGTGAGCGAATTCCTCACATAGCACAACATACCTGGCCTTCCACAGGCACCTTATTCTCCAGATCATGCTCCAGCAGAGTTCTACCTGTTTCCAAAGGTCAAATCCCTACTCAAGAGACAGCGGTTTGCGTCAGCCGAAGAGGTGAAAATTCATGCGACGCGCGCTCTGCGGGAAGTGACCAAAGATGGCTGCAGGAATGTTTCGAGAAGTGGTATGGACGCTGGAAGAAGTGTGTTAAAGCCCAGGGGGCGTACCTTGAGGGCGGTGTTGTGTAAATGGTTGTTATGTCATCTGCAACAAAGGTAACTACACATGTTCGCACTGAGTCTATACGCCTGGAGAGTAGGTCACATCGCACACGGACAAGGCAGAGTAATTGCCTATAGAGCACGGCTTTGCCACCGAAGTTCCGATACTTTCTGACTCTACTAGTATACAGTATATGTATGTATTTATTTACACTGCAAATGGGCAAGCACCCGGTGGCAGTGGCGTACACAATATAAACAATACACAATAAAATTATAAACAGTACACAATAAAATCATAAACAATACACAATAAAATTTACAATACACAATACAATTATATACACAATACAATAAGGATACACAATACAATTTAACATAATAATTACAATTAATAATAAAACATAAAATACCTAATTTTACAATACAACCTACATATGTATAGGCCCTACATAAGTTTCAATAGTCTTTCACTTTACTCTTATCTCACTCACTGTAGTGGCACTATGACGCATTTCACTGACACTTGAGGATACATTTCACTGACACTATAGAACACATTTCATTGACGCTATAAATTATCACCGATCGGAACTATTCACTGCACTGTAAAACCATAACTTCACTGACTCACTTCGCTTCACTGGTACAACAGCGCTTCACTGATACAATATGAATGTTAATATACATATTATATATGTTGAACCTGGACGAAGCCCACCAAGGAAAAGAACCAAAAGGAGAAAGATTCGATCCGGCCCTGTGAATTGAGCCTCGGGGTAGCTCAGTAGTTAGAGCACCTAGTGTGTAGAACTGGACGTCCCGGGTTCGATCCTCGGCACCGGAGCGAATTTGTCTCCATTAACAACAAAGACTTAGAACAGCTCAAGGTGGATAAATTATTCAGGCCGTAGTACAAGAAGGCTCAGTCTAGAATTTTATTGAGATTGCAACAGATAAAAGGTTGATTCGTGAGTACTGCGCCAAGTGAAAACCCTTCTTTTTATAACTCGCCGTAACTCGGAAACCAGTAAAGATTTTGAGTAACTTCCATTTTTTCTCAACATTTCTCTCGCTTTGGTCCCCCATCTAAAGTAAAAAACAATAAAAAAGTTTACCGCTTATCAACTTCTGAAGGCGTATATGTCTATTTTCAATAGATAACATCGAAGATAGTATATCTTTTTCTTACTTTTCAAGAACAATTTTCATTTAAAATTTAGTACGAATAAAAAAAATTACAGAGCGGATAATTGACTATCATAGGAGTTACGACATGATAAATGTTAAAGAAGCGAGAAATATCGTATAATTATTTTTTCCGAGGTTTTTATGAACGTTAACATACGTCACCAAATACGTCATTACTGACGTCAACATAGCGTTAACTTGTAGCGTACAACGCGGTCCGCACAGCTTTTTTCCCCCTCTATGTATCCACTACAACCGACAACAAGCGAGTGGTTGATATGCTCTACCGGTCACAGGTTTTCGATCAACTATCACAACTATAGATTTGTGGTTAAAACAGGGATTTCGTTTTGAATATGCTGTCATATCATAATGCTAGAGAGAGAAAATATTTATTTTGTTGATCTATTTAGTTTTTCCGATGTGTTTGTACATTGAAATAAAGTATATACAGGGACGTCATTTTATTTTTACTTTAATTTTTATTGAACCTGAATTTTTGAATGTACTTCATTCCCACTCCCTCTACTAATAAACTTCCAACAGTTCTCCACACAGAACCAAGGCCGTGTATGCGGTCATAGTTAGCAGTACTGAGTTAGTGAGTATAGTACGTTCCAGAAATATGTTCGCGTTTTCCAGTGACGAAAGAGCTTTCAATATTGAATCATATTTCCGCACAGGTAGGCCTACTGTCGTCCGTTTACTACGTCGCATCCCGGTTTCCCCCACTCGCTTCTGCTCGCTCATCTGTAAAGACTAGAGGCTGGGCTGTCTCAGCACTTTTCTGAAAACATTAATTTCTGTTAAGAATTGGACGTGTACGTAATATTATACAACTGTTTGAAATAACTTAAATGAAAGGGCCTCGTTAAGTAATTAACTGTCACGTGATTTCCCCCCTTTCTACGACCCTGCTACATAACTACTTGGATGAACAGTAGATAACATGTCTGAGTAATTTTATTTTTTCGGATCGGGCAGAAGTGAAGTTTGAATTTACAGTACGTAAGGTACTCTTTTATAGAGTAGGTACAGAATTATTTCAACTAGTTACTAGTACGAAGGACGAAACTGCTAATTGGAATTAGGTACAATATTCTGTAGTGCGAAAATATACGCAAAAGAACTGAAGCCTGTATGGACATGAACGGCCACTATTTAAAAAAAAATGTGTTTAAATATCCATATTATGATTATTTTTCAATAATTTAACTTCATTCTCTATATTGCACGCTGATCTGCTGTAGACAGTATAATATATACGTCCGAATGGATAGCTCAATTCATGAGTAAAAACACTCATTATTAATACTGTACTGTATTTTGATTAAACAAAAACCCTATAATGAAAATTATCGAACTCAAAATCGCGATATTTCCTACTTTACGTAAATGGATGAACTACTTTTCTTCCCTCGTATACCTAGTAAAGTGATTTGTATTTACGCCAGTATCATCGAACTCCAGTCGTGGAAGGAGGTAGCAAACTGTTTTTCCCTTACTCCAAAGGTATAGCCAGGTTAATATTGGAAATGTTAGTAAAAATAAAATGATGTCCCTGTAGTTGTTTTCATAGCTGATCGAAAACTTTTGACCGGTAGTGTACCTTAACATTGAGCGGATGTGGAAGATGCTGCTCTTTATCAGCAATACTTGACAGTTATTTGTAAAAGAGTAATTGGCCTTATTCGTCTACATGGCCTTATTTGGTGCGTTTACCTCACTAAAAATTATTTAATAAGAATGTATCTTTCTTTCTGGAAATCATCCTAGAAAAAAAAGACGAAAGAAGTACAAGAGAAGCGAGAAAAGGAAGATAGGAATTGTAAAAAAGGAAGTCGAAAGTGTGTGGAAAAAAAAAAAAGAAATGGAGCTATTTAGGAGGGAGAAGTTTCATGTATCTAAAGAAAGAGAAGGTTACACCTGTTTGAAGGCGAAGTTTTTAAATGAGCGGCATATAACGAGAATAACGATGAGTGCAAAATTGTACTCTCCAGTAGAAGCCGACTAAAGGAACATAACGGCACCGGTTTCAGCATAACCTCTGCTGCGGCGATAAGGCGGAGGGAGTCTAGGTGAGACTAGGAACATAAAAATAAACAAGTTGCTGTAGACTAGCATGCCCCGGAGATACTGCAAATAGAAAATGCATGGAACGCAGTGATCATTGCAGGACATGCAACACAAACAGGGTAATCAGATCCACATAGAGAACCCTGGCAAGAAGTGAACGTTCAACCGATAGCAAGACGCCGGAATGCAAAAACAGCGAGGTGTGATGGATGATGACTCTATACTGTATGTGAGCGGCGTCTGAACTTGGAATGAAAGGAGTTGTATCAGTGGCGTATCCTGGTTTAAAGAGCAACTGTGACCACTAAATAATAATAATGATAATAATAATAATAATAACAATAATAATAATACTTACTTATAATGGCTTTTAAGGAACCCGCAGGTTCATTGTCGCCCTCACATAAGCCCGCCATCGGTCACTATCCTATGCAAGATTAATCCAGTCTCTATCGTCATATCTCACCTCCCTCAAATCCATTTTGATATTATCCTCCCATCTACGTCTTGGTCCCCCCAAAGGTCTTTTTCTCTCGGTCTCCCAACTAACACACTACATGCATTTCTGGATTCGCCCATACGTGCTACATGCCCCGCCAATCTCAAACGCCTGTATTTAATGTTCCTAATTATGTCAGGTGAAGAATACAATGCATGCAGTTCTGCGTTGTTTAACTTTCTCCATTCTCCTGTAACTTCATCCCTCTGAGCTCCATATATTTTCCTAAGAACCTTATTTTCAAACACCCTTAATCTCTGTTCCTCCCTCAAAGTGAGAGTCCAAGTTTCACAACCCTACAGAACAACCGGTAATGTAACTGTTTTATAAATTCTAACTTTAAGATTTTTTGACAGCAAACTGGATGACAACAGCTTCTCAACCGAATAATAACAGGCATTTCCCATATGTATTCTGCGTTTAATTTCTTCCCGAATGTCATTTATATTTGTTACTGTTGCTCCAAGATATTTGAATAAATATAATAATAATAATACATTAGTGTATTGCCGAAGGACAGATCTTTCACTGCAAACCCAGTATTCTCCAGTCTTTCTTATTTTCTGCCTTCCTCTTAGTCTCCGAAAATAATAATAATAATAATAATAATAATAATAATAATAATAATACATTAGTGTACTGCTGAAGGACAGGTCTTTCACTGCAAACCCAGTATTCTCCAATCTTTCCTATTTTCTGCCTTCCTCTTAGTCTCCGAAAAAAAAATAACAATAATAATAATAATAATAATAATAACAATAATACATTAGTGTACTGCTGAAGGACAGGTCTTTCACTGCAAACCCAGTATTCTCCAATCTTTCTTATTTTCTGCCTTCCTCTTAGTCTCCGAAAATAATAATAATAATAATAATAATAATAATAATAATAATAATAATAATAATATAATAATAATAATAATAATAATAATAATAATAGAATATGCTGGACATATGATCAGAATGGATGGTGGCAGAACGATTAAAAAAGATTTTTGATGGAAATCCAGGAGGGAGAAGATATAGAGGAAGGCCGAGGTTAAGTTGGTTGGACTGTATGGAGGAGTTCCTGCGAATGATGGGTGTTAGAAGATAGAGGAAGAAGGCAGAAAATAGAGAGGAATGGGCTGTCATCGTTAAGGAGGTACTAGCTAAACTTTGAGAGCTGTATGCCAGTAGAATAATAATAATAATAATAATAATAATAATAATAATAATAATAATAATAATAATAATATGAAGACCATGGTTATCGGAAGAAAATGAAGATAAACCTGAGAATTCGAAATGAGACAGTGGAACAGGTGAACAGCTTCAAGTACTCGTACATACTCGTACTTGGGATGTGCTATAATCAGTAACATGAGCTGCTGTCAGAAAGTCAAAAGGAGGATTTTGGAACCTGAATCCTCATTCATATTAAATTTTACTTTTATAGTAACGCTTTAAGAAATGTTTACTATATTACAGAAATTCTTCAGTTTTACACATAAATTTTCGAATTACAAATTGTAACGACCGGGATTTACTTCAGCCTTGAAATATTTGCCATATAATCTCACGAAATAATTTGCATTTGAATGTCGTTGAAAAGGCGATATTTTACCGCCCTGATTTATATGCAGGTATTGTAGTGTTACAGACATCACATGTAAATAAGGTATAAATTCCTTTTTTTTTTTTTTAGTATCGAAGGGAGGAAGGTATGGGAAAAAATCCGATATATCGATTGTCTCAGGCCTGGACATCCGGTCTGTTCCTTTCGCGTTAACAAGCGCTACGTGATTGAACCGGCGCTCCTTTAAATTATCTGAACAAAAGAGGAATGGCTCTGCTGTCCTGGCAGGCAGTGGCGTATCGTGGCTATCTAGCTTGAGAAGGATGGCATTTGCTGCAATTGTGTTGCTCGCTCCGCAAAGTTTTGATGTCCTTCACTTCTGCTACTCGTTCTGTCTTTAGCTACTCGTTTCGATTTCGTCCACACCTGTGGAGTAACGGTCAGCGCGTCTGGCTGCGAAACCAGGTGGCCCGGGTTCGATTCCCGGTCGGGGCAAGTTACCTGGTTGAGGTTTTTTCCGGGGTTTTCCCTCAACCTAATATGAGCAAATGCTGGGTAACTTTCGGTGTTGGACCCCGGACTCATTTCACCGGCATTATCACCTTCATCTCATTCAGACGCAAAATAACCTTAGATGCTGATAAAGCGTCGTAAAATAACCTAATAAAATGAAAAAAATAAGTTTCGATTTCGTAGTATTCCTCAATACCGTATTTCTTCTCGATGTGAAGTTAAAGGGCAATAATTAGAGTCGACGGCAATTCGGAAGGCGGTAGTCTGCTAGCGTTTGCGTCGAGAGAGACAGATAGAAAGATCAAGTCAGCTTACAACATTGCCACATCGTACTTCACGAGCACGTGCAATACAAATAGTGCAGGAGAGAATTTAATTTATCAAAAGACAATAATGACCTTAGCCGTTGATTACTGTAAGCATGACACCAAACAAAAACTCTTTCCTTCACTAACAATATTCTTTGCACGGTTCTCAATCCCACACCACATGCTTCTGCAGTCGTTTGTTGCACGTTGGTAACGTTGCAGCCAGCATCAGGTTGGCCGGCAGTGTTCTGCTCGTCAACGTTTTAAAAATAATTATACACCTTAAACACTATTTTCCGCGCCTGCCTATGCAATACTTGTCTTTTTACAGTCTCTCCTTCCATTTATTTATCTTACATACACACAGTAAATGTTAGTTTTATTTATTCAATGTATTGAAACACTCACACGTGAACAAATGAACTCGGTAAGTACTTGTTACAGACTGATTCCGATTGGCTCTACTGTACAAGCTTGTGACGTCACATACCAGAAATGCTACGGCGCATATAGCAGCCGACCGCCTTTCGAACTGCCGTCTAGTCTAGTACCATCGCTGTTATACGTGGTACAGTCACTAAGTTCTAATACTGAGCGCATAGTAATAATAATAATAATAATAATAATAATAATAATAATAATGATTTATTTTAGCTGGCAGAGTTAAGGCCGTAAGGCCTTCTCTTCCACACAACCAGCAAAAAGTGTATATACATATGCATGAACTTACAAAGAATTCAACAATTTGATTTAGATGAGAGTTACATGTATACAAGAGTTATTTACAAATTAAACAACAAAATGCTATGAACTATTAATTAAATACTGAAATGAACTGTGTAGCAGAATTAAACTAAAATACATAGAATGTTAATATATTTCAAATTATATTAGATAATAGAAAGAGATTATTATGAGACAATTTTGAAAATGCAGCACAATCAGGATGATGTCTAAAGAAAAAAAGCAACAGTGTAGTCTGTAATATTTTAAATCAGTATGATTGGAGTGAAATGCTAATAAGGTTATCTTTTAAGCTGTTCTTAGCTGTTCATAGTGGCGTTGTGGTGCACTATAGCGCATAGGTGGCGCCATGGTATGATACCTTGTCAGTTAGTCTCTCGACCCAACAAGAGACAGTTGAGTGTATGCACTGTAAGCAGAACTACGGTCTTTGTTGTGACGGTGATTTGAATGCGCGGGTCGGAACTCGATTATGTTGCAGTTTGAGCAACGGGCAA
This sequence comes from Periplaneta americana, assembly GCF_040183065.1. Taxonomy (NCBI): domain Eukaryota; kingdom Metazoa; phylum Arthropoda; class Insecta; order Blattodea; family Blattidae; genus Periplaneta; species Periplaneta americana. The sequence continues at coordinate 183,832,805 of NC_091119.1, forward strand.
ACGTCACGTTCTGTCAGAAATTAGGCGAAACTGCTATAACCGATCATAACTGGAGACGAAACATGGTGTTTCCTTTACGATCCGCAACTGAAGCGACAATCCACCACATGGAAAACGCCATTATTTCTACGACAGAAAAATCCGCAACAAGACAGGTCAAAAGGCAAGGTGATGCTTTAATAGTTTTTTTTATTCAAATGGAATTGTTCGCATAGAATTCATCCCACAAGGTGCAACTGTAGACAAGATCCTCTACAAAGAGATTCTTGGCCGTTTAAGCAATTCAATTCGTCGCAAGCGTCCTGAGCTTTGGCATAGGAAGAATTGGCTGTTGCTACACGACAACGCCCCTGCACATCGCTCCATCCTTGTCCAAGAGGAACTTGCAAGGCAACAGGTCGCTGTTTTGCAACAGCCTCCGTACTCACCTGATCTCTCACCATGCGATTTTTTTTCTCTTTCCCCTCATGAAATAAATCCTACGAGGGCGTAATTTTTATGCGGCCGAAAAGGTCATGACTGCCACAAGAGAAGCCGTACGGCATCTTCCTGCCAACATTTTTCAGCGGTGCTTCCAGCAGCTACACTTACGTTGGCAGACGTGCATAGCGGCCAACGGCGACTATATTGAGGGAGGATGTCGATCTGTTTAAGTGTACGCCGTATGACGCGGCATCTTCTGAGACATCCAGATTCTTGTGGGTGCCTACCCTTCAGGCGTCAGTGTCAGAACTTAATGACTGTACCATGTAGTCATCACGGTTTTTAAATGCTTTCACCGTAACATTCACAATCGCTTTATGAAAGTCAATTTCACCATTTCTATCATTGCAACACCATCATTATAAAACCGAAATATCTATCATTATCCATCATCTATCATCTATGTGCACTGCGTAGCTGCTAGTGGGTATGCTCTCTATCTCTCCCTGCTGCACGACGGTGCACACAGGACGGCACCGTGTACACGTTGCACATTTCAGCGAGTGCTGACGAGCACTGATCTATGTGATATATTTTGAAATGCACTCGATATAATGTGTTTTAATGTGTTTTGGTTGTACACGGACGGAGTTTTTTACTCAATAATTAGTAAAGTCGGCAGTATGCACAGGGTGGAAGTGAAATAACCCTGCAGATTTTTAGAGCGAATAGCTCATCTTGCATGCAGTATATATATATATATATGTATATATATATATGTATATATATATATATATATATATATATATATATACTTACTTACTTACAAATGGCTTTTAAGGAACCCGAAGGTTCATTGCCGCCCTCACATAAGCCCGCCAGCGGTCCCTATCCTGTGCAAGATTAATCCAGTCTATATGATCATATCCCACCTCCCTCAAATACATTTTAATATTATCCTCCCATCTACGTCTCGGCCTCCCTAAAGGTCTTTTTCCCTCCGGTCTCCCAACGAACACTCTATATGCATTTCTGGATTCGCGCATACGTGCTACATGCCCTGCCCATCTCAAACGTCTGGATTTAACGTTCCTAATTATGTCAGGTGAAGAATACAATGCGTGCAGTTATGTGTTGTGTAACTTTCTCCATTCTCCTGTAACATCATCCCGCTTAGGCCCAAATATTTTCCTACGCACCTTATTCTCAAACACCCTGAACCTATGTTCCTCTCTCAGAGTGAGAGTCCAAGTTTCACAACCATACAGAAGAACCGGTAATATAACTGTTTTATAAATTCTAACTTTCAGATTTTTGGACAGCAGACTGGATGATAAGAGCTTCTCAACCGAATAATAACAGGCATTTCCCATATTTATTCTGTGTTTAATTTCCTCCCGAGTGTCATTTATATTTATTACTGTTGCTCCAAGTTATTTGAATTTTTCCGCCTCTTCGAAGGATAAATTTCCAATTTTTATATTTCCATTTCGTACAATATTCTGGTCACGAGACATAATCATATACTTTGTCTTTTCGGGATTTACTTCCAAACCGATCGCTCTACTTGCTTCAAGTAAAATTTCCGTGTTTTCCCTAATCGTTTGTGTATTTTCTCCTAACATATTCACGTCATCCGCATAGACAAGAAGCTGATGTAACCTGTTCAATTCCAAACCCTGCCTGTTATCCTGAACTTTCCTAATGGCATATTCTAGCGCGAAGTTAAAAAGTAAAGGTGATAGTGCATCTCCCTGCTTTAGCCCGCAGTGAATCGGAAAAGCATCAGATAGAAACTGACCTATACGGACTCTGCTGTATGTTTCACTGAGACACATTTTAATTAATCGAACTATATATATATATATATATATATATATATATATATACATACATATATATAATACCATATTGGTGGAATGTTCATAGTTTTCTCAGAAAAAACGTTTTTTCCCCAATGTTTAAAATCTTATTCTGTAACTACTGAGAATAGAATCGTGATTTTTGTCCATATCGATAGAAAATCTAATAAAGAATCATTTATCCCTCTGACACATTTCTATAACTTGGACTGTTTTCGTGTAAATTAAATTAACCACTAATTGCAAACCACTGAACGATGCGAACAGTCCACACCTGTGGAGTAACGGTTAGCGCGTCTGGTCGCGAAACCAGGTAGCCCGGGTTCAATTCCCGGTCGGGGCAAATTACCTGGTTGAGGTTTCTTCCAAGGGTTTCCCTCAACCCCCATATGAGCAAATTCCGAGTAACTGCTGGACTTCGGACTCATTTCACCGGCATTATCATCTTCATCACATTCAGACGCTAAATAACCTTAGATGTTGATAAAGCGTCGTAAAATAACCTACTAAAATAAAAATAAAAACGATGCGAACAGATTGCAACGTTGTAGTCAGAGAGGGGAAAGGTTCACTTAGGGAGACAGACCTCAGTTCGTTGACCTCTTACATCTGTATGATGAGAAGAAAGAGCAATGTGTTAGCGGCGATGTTGCCAGGCTGGTGATACTTACAACTTAATTTTATAATTAACATTGCGTTTAATCACAAAACGTAATATAGGTTTCCTATTCATTTAAGTATATCCCATCGTCCCTTTCAATCTGCAAGGTTATTTCACTGCCACTCTGTATACATAACTGTTCTGATCCGGGTGGTTCTTGGCCACCAAAATCAGAGAAAACACTTACAGCATATTATAATGAGTAACACAACCCCGTGTATAAGCTGCACGGGAAGAATGAAGTACCTTGCTTATGTCTTGAATCTGTAGAGTCAGGAATATCTTTGGAAACTGCTCTTTGGCTCCTGAAAATTTAAAGGGATTAAGCCAGTTAATTTATGAAAGTTTATACTTGCTTCTAGTTTGCCTGTTCAATCTCTGTAGATGAAGTGTATAACGGACCAAATTAATAGGCTTAAGTGCTTGGAGACCAGTTTAGGTCGCCCTGGAGACGATGAACATAGTCTTACAGGGCCTTCTCTATCGTTCTGAGATATTTTCACGTTTGTTAGAGCTAGGCCCGGTTTCTTCCACCTTTGTTATAATGCACCTAACATAGCGTTAATTAACTGTAAGTATGAATTGCTGTTAAAAATATTGCGTTTCTTCGACTTTACATTTCGCATTTTAACATTCTGTTTGTTAACTCTCTGTTAGGACCAGAGATTCTAGAGTTCAACCATAACCTACAGAAGTCTTTCTATTCTCTGAGGTTTGATTTCTGCTTCTTCCCTCGTCTGTATCACAATAGCGTGGAGCGGCGTATTGGTATTGCTATTATGGAATGGAAAACACTGGAACAAAACGAAATCTTGGGACTAATTTCTCTTCTTTCGAAAGAAACCTCCTGCTGGAAATTATTTCCCAGTATAAACTAATTAATGAGAATAAACAAACAAACGGGTCTAAGTTGAAAGCGAAAAGTGAGGCTTTGGCAGAAAATAGCCTACACCTTTGTATGAACTTTCTGTCAAATCACAGAAATCATCCGCTCTGCTTATGTATTCATGGATATCATTTTATAAATAATGCAGATATATAAGTTCAGCATCTAACGCACAAGCCATATTGGATACTTCTATGCTAACAGAGAGTTAAATGATTTAACTGCATGAAATTGGGCAGTTAAATTAACATAGGTTTTAACAGCCTGTTAGTACTAACAGTAGTTAAAGAAATGCTTCAACTGTTAAGTTTACAGTTAAAATGGAATAACACTCTGTTATAATTTAACAAATGTTGAAGAAACCGGGCCCTAGTATTTTACAATTTATACACTTTGAAGGCATATGGCGAAACCCAAATAATGTGAAGTAAGCACCATATGTTCGACCTCAACTTAAAAAAAATGGATTTTGTTGTTTGTTTAGTCAACTGTCCGAAGACAGGTCTGAACCTCTCAAATGATAATATTATAGATATATTAATTTGTCCAACAGAATTTATCTGTAATATTGACACTTCATATTTGAGGAGAAAAATTCGCTCCGGTGCCGGGGATCGAACCCGGGTCCTTGGTTCTACGTACCAAGCGCTCTGACCACTGATCTACGCCGAATTCAATCCACAACACCGGATCAATATTACAGATAAATTCTGTAGGACAAATTAATATATCTATAATATTCTCATAGCTAGCAGTGCATAATAACTGCGGATTCCCGACCAACAAGTCACTCAGCTGAGTGCGCTCCTAGTATAATGGCAGTTGACATTGGACATATATTTTATTTTTTTTTCATGGAGTACAGTTTCATAGAAAGGACTTTGCCGACAGGCCTTCTACTGCCCCCTACTAATTGATTGTCATAAATAAATGTCTTCCTTACTGTGACGGAAATATTGTCTTCTCCTGTTAGTAACCAATCACAACCCTCGTTCAGAAGAATTGACAGGTGCCCGTCAAATCCACGTGGAGGCAGAGTTGCCGTATCTTTTCCGAATTTCAAGAATCCCGTCAGTTTCACTGCATAATTTCGAAGGTCACCAGGATTGTGGCAACTGTGCAATGTTTGGACGAGGGGACAAGATGGAATTGTCTGAGGTGTTTGTGTAGGAAGTCATAAATCTGTAAGTGGGTGTTCAAAGGAGCCACCGAACTGCACTCCTTGAAATAAAATAAGGTATGTCAACATATATGCCTAACTTGGAGTCAGGCCACAAAGGGAAACATTGAAGGAGGGAAGTTCGATCCGGTGCTGTGGATTGAATTCGGCGTAGCTCAGTGGTCAGAGCGCTTGGTACGTAGAACCAAGGATCCGGGTTCTATCCCCGGCGCCAGAGCGAATTTTTCTCCTCAAATATTAACTCTCAAGTGATACTAATAAGGAATCACTCCTGAGGCAACCAGGCGTGTCAACAGTGATAAGTATAATATTTCATGTCAGTCATTGGATTGGATTAGGGATGTATCAGCAATGGATTATTCAATAAAGTAAAGTTAATAAATGATTAAGTACTTTTCCCTCTGTCGCCAAAATTTCGCAAATTCCGGGCAGAAGTCGCTGAAATGGCGTTAGTCGCAATTCTTTAAAAGTAGGTCGGGAAATCTCTGTTTATGTAGAACAAACGGCATAATATCGCCCAATCTGGCAACCCTGCTCGTGCGTGCCACTGCTTTGGAACCACTGAGCATGCGCAATGCGTTGAATCAGGAATTTAGAAAATTCAGGGCCGACATTTTTTTTAAAGAAAATTCAGACGTGTAATTTCTTTTTTGAAACTTTGCATTAAATCAGGCATGCCAAAACCCTGCACATTTTGCAGTCGCGCACATTGTGCAATAGTCTCTGTGCGATGTGCACTTTCTATTCCCCTACCTGGAGGGAGTGAATCGCCTTGGAGGGGAACGCGACAGGGCTATACAGACCTGCAACAGCATATCAGCTTTTGTTTCAGTAACTCAGTTTCAGTACGGGTATTGATTTGGCTGTGTCTGTGAATGAGTTATGATAAATAAAGTGAGGAGTTCACAGATAACGAAGAAGGGAAATTATGAATCATACAACATAATTGTTATAATGTTTTCCTCAGCCAACAATAATTGGCCTTAACTACACCAGAATAAATAAATAAATGAATGAATGAATGAACGAACGAACGAACGAAGGAAGGAAGGAAGGAAGGAAGGAAGGAACAAACGAACAAACGAACGAACGAACGAACAAACGAACGAAAGAACGAACGAACAAGCAAACGAGCAAGCAAGCAAGCAAGCAAGCAAGCAAAAGCAAGCAAGCAAAAGCAAGCAAGCAATTTTAAGGGGAGGCAGAGATGAAATTTTGAACAAAACTGAAGAAAATTTGGTTTTTTCCATTTTTATTATCTTTATACACTATATTTACATATTCCGATGTTAGTTTTTGATTTTGTTCCCTTTAAAGTATGAAATTAAAACCAAAATAACTGTATTAATATATTATTCCCATAATAAACTAATACTTATCATTATTTATATACATTCTCTGAACATATAAATAAAAAGAAATATTGAAAATTTCTAACAATATGGTGCATGAAGCATTTTAATCAAACGATATAAAGTTTTATAAAATTATTAATATTTAGAGAACTATTGTACTTAGAAAGTTGAAACTTGGTATGTCCATTACTAATAACATACTTAGTATCCATGATCAATTTAAAACAATTTGGATAAATTTTGTGGATTTTGAAATATTAACCTCTGCCTCCCCTTAAAATGAAAGGCTTTCATCAGCCCGTGTCGAGGTAATAGTGTTGTGACAGTTTAGATCAGATTAGTAAAGTTAATCAGTACTCTCACGGCAAAACGAACTTCACATAGGCGTTGTTTTAGAGTCTGTACTAACAGCCATCAAAGATGTGGGGCCGTATTCATAGGAAGTTTTAGCGCGGGTTTCCGGTGGATCATCAGCGTTTTTCGTATTCATAAACCAGTGTTAGCGATAGGATATGATTTGAATTCTGTACAAGTAACCAGTGGATAGCCGGGGCTAGCTTAGTACGCTCGTAGCGCGTGCTGCGAAATATCTATGAATAGCACTCTAAACGACTTACGTCTTTCATTTCATAAGCTGGTAAGTGATGAGAATATTGTGAGGAATACATTTAGGCTCTTGAGGTTGTAAGGAGGGAAGAAAGCAACTATTTGCAAGGCGGAAAAATTTTCTGGAAAAATATATACCGTAATGACAAATTTTCTGTCTCACGTCACTATATTATGCTAATATACTTACATTAATAAATCTTTAAACCTGACATAAATAGAATATCGTCACTTCACACCTTGTGAACTACACTTTTAATTTCTTTCAGTTACGCTACCAACTTGTCGATACTTGCTTTCAACGTTTTCCAAATAAACTATATGTGAATTTAAATTCTAAGCTTAATTTAAATCATTCAGTAATATTAATGTTAATTTATATTGAGATACAGCAAGAAAATTATTTCAGTGTAAAAACTTCACACTGTCCTACTGCATGTAATTAATTGGGAGTATATTTTCTTCAACATTTGTGTACCAATGGTCCCAATAAATAATAATGCTTGAGGAACAATGAAATAACAGGGTCTATTATTTTAAAATAATTAGTACCTACTACGTAAAATGAAATACTGTGTTCGTTTTTTGTTGTTTCGAAATTACTGCAATATTCTTTTTCTTCAAATAGGCTACTATATAAAAATCATTTTAATAAATTATGCTTTACAAACCACTACTTTGTCAAGTATAACTGAGTAAGCCTAAAGTTTTTTGTATTACAATTGTCAAATATAGAACTGATAATAGCCGTATTTTTTTTCCTTCTGCTAAGTGTGTTTATAATGTCCAAATGCCTATTTAATCCAACCCTAGAAGCGCAGAATAGATTATTGTACACCCCTCCAGCTGAGAACTGGTAAGAGCAGCCCCTGAATGATGCAGTCTGCACAGACCGGCGATCCGCGCATATAACTGCACATTTAAGGCTCATTCATAATGAAAATTAAACATAACGTAAGCGTTAACTTAACGTTACAGTAAAATTAAGAAGTCATACATCATTCACGTTGGGAACATAAACATAACAGCAAACATACTTGGTAACCATGGAAACATAACGACGCCATTTCCTCATATTCTGTCGTATACTTCAGCGCTCCACGATTGTGTTCTGTTTGCAAATCACGTAAGCATAAGCATGAAAGTTTGGAGTTTGCAAACTTTCATATTAAAGTCTTACGGTAATGTTTATGTCAATGCTTATGTGAATCATTGAACGTATTCCGAATCTCACCGGTGAGCAATCCGATGGCATCACGGTGTTCCGAATTCCACCGATGACGTCATTGAAGCTCCACCGGTGTCGCACCGGTGCCATCAGCTTGCAGAGGTGGTGGCAGCCTCCATCAGGCGCCATCAGTGAATCTGATTGGTTCTTGTATAGGGCGGGAATTAGCAGACAAATAACATCGTGCACTATTGTGTCATGGCGGTGTGTTCTGCTTTGGTGCTACTGTATTGTTTGTAATGAGCACAACGTAAAAACAATATCAGCGTATTCCGAATCTCACCGGTCCGGTGGCATCAATGACACGTTGCAGCAAAATAAGGAACAAAACTGCTGGAAGGATCGATGTCTGTCATGGCGACTGTACAAGTTGTTGTCTGCGCTACGCTAGCAAAATTTTGCGAAATTTTCGTACTCCCATCTCGTTCAAAGAAAAGATAGCATAAACGATTTATTTCTTGAACCGGTAGTAATAACGGGTCCGTTGACATGTTCGCTCATAAGCCATTAACATATTGTTTTTACGTTGTGCTCATTACAAACAATACAGCAGAACACACCGCCATGACACAACAGTGCACGATGTTATTCGTCTGCTAATTCCCGCCCTATACAATAACCAATCAGATTCACTGATGAAGACTGCCACCAACTCTGTAAGTTGATGGCACCGGTGCGACACCGGTGGAGCATCAATGACGTCATCGGTGGAATTCGGAACACCGTGATGCCATTGGATTGCTCACCGGTGAGATTCGGAATACGCTCTATGTTAATGGCTTATGAGCGAACATGTCAACGGACCAGTTGTTATTACCGGTTCAAGAAATAAGTTGTTTATGATCTCTTTTCTTTGAACGAGATGGCAGTACGGAAATTTCGCAAAATTTTGCTATCGTAGCACAGATAACAACTTACACAGTCGCCATGACAGCCATCGATCCTTCCAGCAGTTTTGTTCCTATTTCGCTGCAGCGTGACGTCATTGTTGTCCACCGGTCCGGTGAGATTCGGAATACGCTGATTGTAAATGATCCCATTTGATAGCCTGGGCACAAACTTCTGTGTTTATGTTACGGTTGTGTTTAATTTTCATTGTGAATGGGCCTTTAGAGTCTGATTTCTGGCATGCTTGCATTAAATGAATGAAACCAATGTAATTATACACTCTAAAAAATTGCACAATGCGTAACTTCTCGGCTCTGAACATCTCTTACAGCAGTGAAACACTAACGCTCTAAGCTCGAGTCGAACACAGGACTGTGACTTTAAGGGAATGTCAGATTTAAATGCTAACTCATTCTTTGTAGTTACAGAGCACCTCGTATACTTTCAGTTTACGTCTTTTGATTATACGAGACGACAATTTTGAGCAACATAATCCACAGCTTATAGTACGAGTTGAATGTATGGACATAACGTTTTCACACTGTGCCACATATAAGCCCTTTAAGGTCGAGTTTGGCTCGTGTTCGCGTTTTAGTTATGTCCCCTCTGACCTAAATGAACATCTAGGTTTATCTCGTTGACCACTTGTTTGTTGTTACTGCCACCGCACATCCTGTTTGTGGGTAGTTCCGATAGAGAGCGCTAGCTAGCACTTGAGTGAGAGCGAAGCGAAGCCCAACCGATCTTCAGTCTATTATTCTTAACGCCTTCTGGCCAGTTAATCTCCGGGAGGGCGGCAGTCCCAATGATTTGATGGAAATTGAAGCAGCGAAGGGAGCAAAATCTTCACGTCCAAGATGACTCGTATTACACTAATCGGGCGGTCCCGCAGTTTCTCGAGAAAATGTTTACCCTCACGGATAAAAAGGAGTAGATGGTGCTCAGTCCATTGCACGCTCATCAGCAGTAACAGTTTCGTCCAGACAAGTATGGCCGACTGTATGACATTCAGAGCGACTATAATATGTAAGATAAAATTTAGATCGTCGTATTCTTCTGTATGGTGCACAAAAATTTTTGATATTTTAGGCAACCGTTTAATTCTGTTAACCACTTCCCTGATTAGCCCGAGTTAACTCGGGTTGCTAACTTGTGTCAAAATTTTTTAACCCGAGTTAACTCGTTTGAGTCCCATTTTCGCTGCTAAGGATTATATCCCAAATATATGCGATTCCACTCTATCATTAACCTTTTCCTCACTAGATGGCGACAGAAGTTAGTGATATTGCTATATCTGGTGCTGTTTTTTGTAACAGTTTCGTCCAGACAAGTATGGCCAACTGTATGGCATTCAGAGCGACTATAATATGTAAGATAAAATTTAGGTCGTCGTATGGTGCACAAAAATTTTTGATATTTTAGGCAACCGTTTAATTCTGTTAACCACTTCCCTGATTAGCCCGAGTTAACTCGGGTTGCTAACTTGTGTCAAAATTTTTTAACCCGAGTTAACTCGTTTGAGTTCCATTTTCGCTGCTAAGGATTATATCCCAAATATATACGATTCCACTCTATCATTAACCTTTTCCTCACTAGATGGCTACAGAAGTTAGTGATATTGCTATATCTGGTGCTGTTTTTTGTAACAGTTTCGTCCAGACAAGTATGGCCAACTGTATGGCATTCAGAGCGACTATAATATGTAAGATAAAATTTAGGTCGTCGTATTCTTCTGTATGGTGCACAAAAATTTTTGATATTTTAGGCAACCGTTTAATTCTGTTAACCACTTCCCTGATTAACCCGAGTTAACTCGGATTGCTAACTTGTGTCAAAATTTTTTAACCCGAGTTAACTCGTTTGAGTCCCATTTTCGCTGCTAAGGATTATATCCCAAATATATACGATTCCACTCTATCATTAACCTTTTCCTCACTAGATGGCGACAGAAGTTAGTGATATTGCTATATCTGGTGCTGTTTTTTGTAACAGTTTCGTCCAGACAAGTATGGCCAACTGTATGGCATTCAGAGCGACTATAATATGTAAGATAAAATTTAGGTCGTCGTATGGTGCACAAAAATTTTTGATATTTTAGGCAACCGTTTAATTCTGTTAACCACTTCCCTGATTAGCCCGAGTTAACTCGGGTTGCTAACTTGTGTCAAAATTTTTTAACCCGAGTTAACTCGTTTGAGTCCCATTTTCGCTGCTAAGGATTATATCCCAAATATATACGATTCCACTCTATCATTAACCTTTTCCTCACTAGATGGCTACAGAAGTTAGTGATATTGCTATATCTGGTGCTGTTTTTTGTAACAGTTTCGTCCAGACAAGTATGGCCAACTGTATGGCATTCAGAGCGACTATAATATGTAAGATAAAATTTAGGTCGTCGTATTCTTCTGTATGGTGCACAAAAATTTTTGATATTTTAGGCAACCGTTTAATTCTGTTAACCACTTCCCTGATTAACCCGAGTTAACTCGGGTTGCTAACTTGTGTCAAAATTTTTTAACCCGAGTTAACTCGTTTGAGTCCCATTTTCGCTGCTAAGGATTATATCCCAAATATATACGATTCCACTCTATCATTAACCTTTTCCTCACTAGATGGCGACAGAAGTTAGTGATATTGCTATATCTGGTGCTGTTTTTTGTAACAGTTTCGTCCAGACAAGTATGGCCAACTGTATGGCATTCAGAGCGACTATAATATGTAAGATAAAATTTAGGTCGTCGTATGGTGCACAAAAAGTTTTGATATTTTAGGCAACCGTTTAATTCTGTTAACCACTTCCCTGATTAGCCCGAGTTAACTCGGGTTGCTAACTTGTGTCAAAATTTTTTAACCCGAGTTAACTCGTTTGAGTCCCATTTTCGCTGCTAAGGATTATATCCCAAATATATACGATTCCACTCTATCATTAACCTTTTCCTCACTAGATGGCGACAGAAGTTAGTGATATTGCTATATCTGGTGCTGTTTTTTGTAACAGTTTCGTCCAGACAAGTATGGCCAACTGTATGGCATTCAGAGCGACTATAATATGTAAGATAAAATTTAGGTCGTCGTATTCTTCTGTATGGTGCACAAAAATTTTTGATATTTTAGGCAACCGTTTAATTCTGTTAACCACTTCCCTGATTAGCCCGAGTTAACTCGGGTTGCTAACTTGTGTCAAAATTTTTTAACCCGAGTTAACTCGTTTGAGTTCCATTTTCGCTGCTAAGGATTATATCCCAAATATATACGATTCCACTCTATCATTAACCTTTTCCTCACTAGATGGCGACAGAAGTTAGTGATATTGCTATATCTGGTGCTGTTTTTTGTAACAGTTTCGTCCAGACAAGTATGGCCAACTGTATGGCATTCAGAGCGACTATAATATGTAAGATAAAATTTAGGTCGTCGTATTCTTCTGTATGGTGCACAAAAATTTTTGATATTTTAGGCAACCGTTTAATTCTGTTAACCACTTCCCTGATTAACCCGAGTTAACTCGGGTTGCTAACTTGTGTCAAAAATTTTTAACCCGAGTTAACTCGTTTGAGTCCCATTTTCGCTGCTAAGGATTATATCCCAAATATATACGATTCCACTCTATCATTAACCTTTTCCTCACTAGATGGCGACAGAAGTTAGTGATATTGCTATATCTGGTGCTGTTTTTTGTAACAGTTTCGTCCAGACAAGTATGGCCAACTGTATGGCATTCAGAGCGACTATAATATGTAAGATAAAATTTAGGTCGTCGTATGGTGCACAAAAATTTTTGATATTTTAGGCAACCGTTTAATTCTGTTAACCACTTCCCTGATTAGCCCGAGTTAACTCGGGTTGCTAACTTGTGTCAACATTTTTTAACCCGAGTTAACTCGTTTGAGTCCCATTTTCGCTGCTAAGGATTATATCCCAAATATATACGATTCCACTCTATCATTAACCTTTTCCTCACTAGATGGCTACAGAAGTTAGTGATATTGCTATATCTGGTGCTGTTTTTTGTAACAGTTTCGTCCAGACAAGTATGGCCAACTGTATGGCATTCAGAGCGACTATAATATGTAAGATAAAATTTAGGTCGTCTTATTCTTCTGTATGGTGCACAAAAATTTTTGATATTTTAGGCAACCGTTTAATTCTGTTAACCACTTCCCTGATTAGCCCGAGTTAACTCGGGTTGCTAACTTGTGTCAAAATTTTTTAACCCGAGTTAACTCGTTTGAGTCCCATTTTCGCTGCTAAGGATTATATCCCAAATATATACGATTCCACTCTATCATTAACCTTTTCCTCACTAGATGGCGACAGAAGTTAGTGATATTGCTATATCTGGTGCTGTTTTTTGTAACAGTTTCGTCCAGACAAGTATGGCCAACTGTATGGCATTCAGAGCGACTATAATATGTAAGATAAAATTTAGGTCGTCTTATTCTTCTGTATGGTGCACAAAAATTTTTGATATTTTAGGCAACCGTTTAATTCTGTTAACCACTTCCCTGATTAACCCGAGTTAACTCGGGTTGCTAACTTGTGTCAAAATTTTTTAACCCGAGTTAACTCGTTTCAGTCCAATTTTCGCTGCTAAGGATAATATATTTCGAATATATACGATTCCACTCTTTCATTAACCTTTTCCTCACTAGATGGCTACAGAAGTTAGCAGGGGCGGCCCGTCCATATGTGCTACAGTGCTACAGCACAATGATAATTTTTGGCCAAATAATGTATTTGCAATACCAAAGTATTTGATCTGCCATTTGACAATTTCCCGTGGTTATGTTCACGACGCTTATAGAGTGTTTAGTCTTCGCTCTTCGCTCTTTGGTGCCTCAGGCGGTATGTTGCGCTACTCAAAACTCTACATGAGAATGTAGGCAACTAATGCGCATGTGCGAAGCTGAAATCACTGCTCTGATTGGTTATTTTTACGCGGGGAAGTGCTGTAGTCACCTTCAGCACAACACAGCTTGGAGATTGCAAAAGTAAAGCATAACGAACCTATCACGACCGATCGTATCTCACTCGAGGGTGCGACACTCGACCGAGTTCAAGCGAGCGATTTAACTGCAATGAAGCACTCTGGTAATGATTATTTTCAATCGTATGTTATATTACAATGTTAACATTTTTAATATACTTAATTTTTTTAATCCCTTTATGCTTATTAAGTAATTTTTGATGAATAATTCAGTCGGCGAAGACTAATTGCGATTTTACGGTCTCTGATCGGGTCAAAAATCCTGATAGAGCTGATCTTTAACCGTTGCGGTGAATTTCGGTGAAGTATGGAGGGCCTAATTAGTCAATTAATATTTGAGGAGAAAAATTCGCTCCGGCGGCGGCGGATCGAACCCGGGTCCTTGGTTCTACGTACCAAGCGCTCTGACCACTGAGCTATTATTCTGTAGGACAAATTAATAAATCTATAATATTCTCATAGCTGCATTGCATATATTTGTACAGAATACTGTGCACGTAATTGCGGAATCCCGGCCAAACAAGTCACTCAGCTGAGTGCGCTCCTAGTATAATGACAGTTGACATTGGACATATACGTCAGCATATACGCCTAACATGGAGTCAGGCCACAAAGGGAAACATTGAAGGAGGAGGATTCGGTCCGGTGCTGTGGATTGAATTCGGCGTAGCTCAGTGGTCGGAGCGCTTGGTACGTAGAACCAAGGATCCGGGTTCGATCCCCGGCGCCGGAGCGGATTTTTCTCCTCAAATATTAATTGTCAATATTACAGATAGTATTCTGTAGGACAAATTAATAAATCTATAATATTCTAATGAGTCAAATCCACTCTTAGTGAAGTGTTTTAAGAACATGGGAGGAGTGATAGTAGCAGGAAGAAGAACAAAATGCATAAGATTTGCTGATGATATGGCGTTGGTAGCAGAAGAGGAGATGATGCTACTGGAGCTAAATTAAAGATGTGAGCATTATGGGATGGAGATAAAAATACAAATCGGGCCCTAATAATCACATGGTGTCATTCACTTGATATATACCAATATAATAATACCAATGCAACAATAAAATTATTATATTGATGCCAATTAATGTAAATTATTACCTGTAATATTTCATTTTACAATATTATATATTCTTATTGTGAAGTCATTCATATATTTTGTTCCAATACTAATATTTGCAATTAGCTCTTATCTATTGATATAATAGTCTTACATTCATATTCTCTTTTACTTCTGATATTATTTAATAGTGTATTTGGGTAGTAAAACTGTTGAGAGATTTTGAATTTCGGAATAACTTTTCATTTCTTTGTAGGTAAGTCGGAGAATTCGGTTGAATCCAGCTAACAACGGTGTCGATCCTTCATGGTGGCATAAAATAGGTATGAAATATTTTAAATATGTTGGATATAATGGCTCACTTTTGAGGTGAATTTAAAGGTATAAGGTATACTGGGTCTATTCTAAAATTTTGTGAACAAAACGTTAGTAGATTAATTTCATAACGTACTTTATTAGGACACTACCTGTGTCCAGGTCTACGTCATATTTTATCATTTATATTAAAAATAAAATGTACCCTAACACAATACCTTGTGGGCACCTAATGTTACATTTTGAATACGAAATTGATTATGAATTTTAGTTATCAGAGTTATATTACTTATGTATATATATAAATGTATTTAAATCTTATTGGACTATAAGTTTCAAATTATAATAAATAATAATAATAAATTTAGCCTGCTAGATCCCGTAAGGGCAAGGGCCTCCTGATTGGCAGGGCGTGGCTCAGTAGACTTCACTCGTTAGATGAGCCGATCCTAAGGAGTGTTCTATGTACACAAACACTATATGCACTGTAAGATTCGCACCACACTACACACTGAGGACGGTGGCTTCTAGATTTCTCCATAGCTGTCTGTCTCTTGTACTGCTCGTCCAATGTGCTCCTGCCTTCTTCTTGAAGAAATCGGCCCATCTAGTCGTCTGGCGTCCCACTCTTCTTCTGCCGATCCTGGGATCCCACAATGTCAGTCTGTGCGTCCATCGTCTGTGGTCCATCCTTACCACGTGCCCTCCCCATTTCCACTTCAGCCTTTCTGCGGTGTTTAGGACGTCCTTCATGCCGGTACGGTTGCGTAGCTCCTCGTTCCTTACTTTGTTCCTCAGAGAAAGTTGCAGGATTTTTCTTTCCATACTGCGTTGGCAGGTTTGAATTAAACGCCTCTGTTTTGATGTTAAGGACCAGGTTTGGTATCCATAGAGTAGGACTGGTAATACACATTTTTTCCAGGGTCTCAACCTTTAAGCTTAGCTTCTGGAATTTGTCTGTAAGTATGAACTTTAGAGACCAGAACTTCTTCCATGCCATGCTGATTCGTCTCTTTATTTCTTTCTCTGAATTGCTGGAGAAGGACAGGTTGTGGTCCAGGTAGGTCGTTTCAAATTAGAGTGTGTTAATTCGATTTGTCGCAGAAACATGGAACTTTATAATACAGTTTTCTCAAAACTTTACATTTTGAGTTGATGTATATGTGTGTTTCAAAATATTAAATATAGGTACTGTAACAAATGTTTTTGGACTTTTTATTGGGCAATATGCATTGTATCAAGTATACTGTATCGACCATATGCATTGTACCAAATGCCTCTGAACGTTTTTATCGTTGAACCATATGCATTGTACCAAATACTCTGTACCAAATGTGTCTACGCTTATTTTAACATTGGAATCTATGCACTATACCAAATATCTTTTAATGCCTACTTTTTAATTGGTTTTTAACACAAAGATTTAAGTATATAAACAATACAAAACTTTTTTTGTGATTTATGGAAAATCATAGAAACTTGATAAGAAGGATTTTGGAACATGACGCCTCATATGTATCATTCTCGGATGAATGAGGTGACTCATATTGTACATACAGAACATAGGTATACAGGTTAAATCGATGTAGGTTAAACAAAACTATATTATCCTGAAGTATTGTGATTTTTAATTCAACAATAATGTTGCTTTTATTTACAACAATAATGGCTTTCTATTTCTGAATTTAAACACTCCCGTCAACAATGGATATTCCACTCCACACAGCAACACAGTATTCGTTATTGCACTCCACAGACGACAATGACAATTCACGTGGATTATTGAGAACAACAATAGTACTCCGAATCTCAACTAATGTTTACAAAGCACTATTTACAAAACAAAACTGTCAGTTCCCAGTTCACAGTTCATTTGCCTTGACTAGTTCTTCTAGCTCATTCACTCAAGTTCACAGTATATCGAATCCAAGACTTCCAGAGACAGTCCACTGAACTTCGAACTCAAGGCTTTCAGATAAAGTTCACTCACGTCGAACCAAAGACTCCCGGACGCGTTGCTTCCGCCTGGACGCTGCTACAGTTACTCAAGTTCACTCGCGTGCCGAACCCAAGACTCCTGGACGCTTTGATTCCGCCTGGGCGCTGCTGATTCACAAGCTGAACTCGCTGTCCAAACTAGACTGGCTTTGCGGCTCTTCTTCACGTCGAACCCCGGTCTCGAAGGCTGGCTTCCTTGCTCGCTCACGGCTGCTTCACAAAAACTGACTCTTCAGAACTGCTGGCGCTTTTTATGTGTTGGGTCACACATTCTCGTACTTCGATTTTCGCGAACAATCGGTTCGTGTGGCTTTCCAGAAAACACTGTTTCTCGCGGCTTCTTCTCCCCCTTCACCTCGCGCCGCGCCCCAGTGCCAACCGACGCTGGCCTTCCTCTCTCCCCGCGCGCCTTCTTTCTCCTGCCGGTCGCGCACGAAACTCCCCGACGCCAGGCACGACGAGAATGTTCGGCCTGCCACCACAGTATTTTACATTCCTCCTGAGACACCCTGTATATACTGAAAATGAACGAAATAGTTCAGGAGAAATCGCTGTTTACAAAATGAGAGAAAATCCACCTTCTTGATATAAAGACTGCTGAAGACACGTTTTGTCGTGATAATTTAGAAATACGCTTTTGCTGCTCCACAGTAGCTACTTCCTGTTTGTATTTCGTGTAATGAGGAAATAAAAAGGAATAGTATGTACTTCTGAAAATACTGCTGTTTAAGAATAAACTCCACTAGAAAGTGTTCTTAAATTTCTCGGAGCAAAGGCTTTTGTTATGGTTGTTTACTTAAGAAAATTGGATATATATTTCCTATCTACTTAAAAGGAAATTGAATTTTAATAATCGCCTCAATAGACCAATGAAAAGTCAGATCTTAATGTATTCCATCGGCATTAAATTCCGTTCTTTATTGCAATATGGATAATGCAGAGGTCTATCCTCTCGACTGTTCATAATGCCTGCCTCTTATTTCTACTGCCGGTTTAGTTGCTACCTCGCTTCGTTTTGCTATTACTAGCAATGGATCGTCTGCATTTATTTGAAGCATCTTTGTGTACGAAAAAAAATCGCATGGGGATGTTTTAAAACAAGCTGCAGAGCTCTGTTGACGGCGTATGAATAAGAGATCATTGAAAAGGGATCCGGGATGCAGTTTCACCACAATCTAATAGTTCATTATAGTTTACTCAGAAGAAGAACCGTAGTACAATGAACTCTAGTGAGAAGACAAGAGATGAGGATATAACAAATGAAAGCCCATTCAGAATCTGACAACCATATCGATAGACGAACGGCAAGCCAGTATCACTTTTCTTTTCGTACTTAGTGTGTACCAGCGTTTCTCAAACTATGGTCCGCGGACCACCTGTGGTCCTCGAGGTCTGCCCTTATGGTCCTTCAAAAAAGACAAAAGAAAATATAAAATTCAAACGAATTGCGTATTACATTATAGCTGAAAATCTCAGAGATTGGAAATTACACATGACAATCGCTTTCACTTTTTCTCCCAGTACTGACATTTTATGAAATTTATTACGCTGCCCGTCTATCGACTTCCCACTCTACTCTCAACAACAAAAGAGGGATTTAAAGCACTATGAACGTGGTGTTTCTCGCCATCTTTTCCCTGCACTTCTGGTGCTGCATCTATAACTCAACCAGGGACCACCCGGATTCATTACAGAGGACCAAAGTACCGAACCTTTTCATGAATTTATGACTTTAAATCCTTCTTATGTGGTACACGCTAGTAGTTGCCTATGTCTCTGTTAAATAGTGCCCATTATACATAATGAAAAACTGACTTCGATCCGGATCTATGAAAAGAAAGGAACGTGATGATACGCTTCATTTAGGCACTGCTAATAGTTCAGAAGCTGTGTGTGAAGATATTAATATCAATGATTCTAGTGCCATTAAAGAAAATATCTAATCATTCAAATGTAGGCCTAGAACAACTGTGTAAGAATCGACTGGCTCATTCATCTCATTCATGTGAGTACCAACATTTATTTATTCTTTTTTTTAGTTAATAAGTTAAAGATTATCCAAACTCTAATAGCCTTGAATTATAAAAAAAAAAAAAAACGAAAATGAATTATCTTCTATTAACATTAACTTAATTAGCTAATACTAATGTAAAATAAATTGAATTAAATTAATTTTAATTAATTGATTCTACTTTAAAATATAAGTATACTGGTATTAAAATATGCTACAAAAATTATAAATTTACTTTTGAAGGGAACAAGTGTAAGGTGGTCCGCGGAACTGTTCTGACTTAAAAAAGTGGTCCCCACTTCAAAAAAGTTTGAGAAACGATGGTGTGTACAATTGTATGAATTCAACAGTTATTAGGGGAGAGTTGGGTAGTATCAGACATCGGGTAATATCGGACAGTGAGTTTCTTTCATCTGCCACCAGATGAAAGTACCTGAATGACATGGTTACGTTTCTGTGATGTCGCATACAGAAACGTAACCGTGTCATTCAGGTACTATCATCTGGTGGTAGATGAAAGAAACGCACTGTCCGATATTACCCGATGTCCGATACTACCCAACTCTCCCCTATATTGGATGGATCACTCAGTACAATCCTCAGTCCATGGGGGGTTGCGTCCGCGGTTGTTGAGAGACAGCATGTCCGATTGTGAAAAGACCCGGGTTCAAGTCCTGGTTGTGACAAGTTACCTCGTTGAGATTCCTTCAGTTTTCCCCTCAAACAATTGAAGCAGAATTGCTGAGTAATTCATCATCATCGTCGTCGTCGTCGTCGTCGTCGTCGTCATCATCATCATCATCATCATCATCATCATCATCATCATCATCATCATCATCATCATCATCATCATCATCATCATCATCATCAATAATCTCTGTTTCTTTCCCGTATTTCTCCGAAGTAGAATCTACTGCGGGCCGCCACCGAACTTGGATCCCGAAGTATGTGGTCATTAGTTGTTGGTGGTAGAGCTATGTACTGTGGACTCTTCCCTGGGGCTGATGGTAGCTCGTGAGATCGGGGTAGGAGACCGCGGTGAGGCCTACGCGGAAAGACAGAGGGATTCTATAGGCTGTAGGGGAGTTTTGGTCGGCCTGGAGGGGAGTATGTAGGGCGTGAGCCCTTAGAGCAGGCATGTAAATTGAAGCAGCCCACAGGAGCAAGCGCGCGCTTTAGAGCCCAGGAGAGCCTGAGCGCTTTACAGCGGAAAGGAAAGAGACAGACGAAAGAGGTGGTAGCTATATGCCGCTTGGTCGAGCTATATTCAGGGATGGCCAGCACTGATTCAATAGATAAAGGGAAGAGAACTTATTGAAACTGTATCCATGTTAATTTTTATATTTGCCTGAGAAGTATAAGTGCATTATAAGAATGTAAGTTTTAATTTTAATGCCCATTTTTCACAAGTTTGATTTTTTTTATTCAAAATAAATATTTTCTCAACTTTTCGTATAGAAAAGTGAAATTTTCAGATATAGGCCTATTTATTTAGTAGCCTTACAGAATGTTTTCGTAAATATAATATACCGTATATACGTATTACTGAAGATAGTATATTGAAAATTTTGAAAATATTCGCATGGAAATTGTTTGTAAGGAAATGAAATAACAAAGCAACTACTGTTACATCATAAGCAAAAGATACGTGCCCATGTGTTGTAAAAATGTCAGCTCTTTCCAGAAAATAATTTAATATTCTGATGATAGGAAGTTGCTCACAAATATCAACTTAAAAGCATAATGCGATAAGAGTTTTGTTATCTAATATTAGTTACACTTAAAACAGATAGTATCTAGGTAACTTTGCTTTGTACTGTAATATTGTTTTGATTAGTTTATTGATTACTTTTGTAAGGCTAAATATACCATCAATATAAATTGCAACTTATCATGTCATACTCAATCTCTTTCTTTGAAATATCACTTTCTTTATGAATGATGTGTTTCATCCACTTAATACATTATAATATTATACTACTATGGAATTTAAGTGAATATTCCTTCTTAACTCTCTGTTATGTTATTAAGATTTAAAACAAAAGTGCAATATTAAGAAATCAGTGTTAGTACTTTTGTTTTACAGACAATATAGTGGCGTGTGCAGCAGATGCTGCGAACTAAGTTCATTAGACGTTCAAATAAATATTTTTCAGATTTATTTTCAATGAAGAATATCAGACATTCGGAAAGTTATTTGCTTCCATAACAATGAAAGACACTCTCTCGAACCAATACTGAAGAGAACCACGCATATAAATATCTACACCACACCGCCATTAAATATATGAAAAAGACCCAACCCCACTTGATTAATAATTATAAAAAATTTGATTTTTAATAATATTATTATCTTACGTAAGTTTTATACCTTTCAGTAACATATACTATATACGGGTATACTATATAGCCGCCACTCAGTAAAATATAGAAATCAAAATCTAATTTAAGTTATTCTCTACATCTACTTATATAACCCCAAAACGTTTCACTTTCATATCATCAATATAGCATTAATATGTATAATTAATGAAAAATAGTCGCATCATGGCATTAACTACAATAATATTTCATTTCTAATGGTAATAATGTCATCAAACCACCTCAAGTTTTGTAGTTTTTAATATCCAATATACAGCTGTGCCCAGAAAATTACACACCACAGAATCGAACCTGTAAATTATTTTTAGTAAGTTAAGTTTTTAATAACCAATTTAATTTGAGCTCTAAATATGTCAGCATTCTTGCAGATCATGGCCTTCGTGTAATATTGTTTACTGTAGTATGTGTTTTGTTTTATTCTGAAATGCAAGATGGCCGACTTGATGCTCACTTCGCTTCTCCTTTACAAAAAAGCGAAGGGTATATCAAGTCGGCCGTGAATGCTATTAGCTAGTTCTCAAAACTGACGACAGATGGATTTTGGAAAATAGGAAAATTATGTTTAAAAATTGACATTTCACTGAAAACTACTACTTTTCCGAAAAACTTTGAGTTCCAAGCTTCAAAATGAGGGGTCATTTATTAAAATCCGTCCAGCCGTTCTCCCGTAATTTCCATTACCAGTTCAAATTATATATATAGATATTAAACAGAAAGAAGCCATATAAAAATAAAGACATAAAATTTCACGTTCCGTTTGAAGTTTGTGCACCACTGTTTTCTTAATCCAACAGGCTGCTTATTCATATACATAACCCTTCCTTTTTCCATACTTAGCGCTTGCTGCCCTCGCACGACGTCAATGTCAGAAAAATGGGCTTGCTTTGACAACACTGATGTAGAGTAATTTACCGGTAGAATCGTTTTACAGAGTGCGCCATAGGAGGCTGGTCTACGCTATACCCGCGATGAGATGATTATGGAGATTTGTTGGGATGCAACAGAGGAACCGGAGCTCCCGGAGAAAACCGTTGTGTTACCCGGACCCCGACTTTGTCCAACATAAGTTATAAATCGGAGGTACATCGGGTCCATACCTGTGGAGTAACGGTCAGCGCGTCTGGCCGCGAAACCAGATGGCCCGGGTTCGAATCCCGGTCGGGGCAAGTTACCTGGTTGAGGTTTTTTCTGGGGTTTTCCCTCAACCAATACGAGCAAATGCTGGGTAACTTTCGGTGCTGAACTCCGGACTTATTTCACCGGCATTATCACCTTCATTTCATTCAGACGCTAAATAACCTAGATGTTGATAGAGCGTCGTAAAATAACCCCCCCCCAAGAAAAAGGTACATCGGGAATCGAATCCGGGCCCAGTGCTCTAGCAATTACACCACCGTGACGGTATTGTAGAATAGGCATGAATATTCGGATATTTTATTTGTTATGTTTAGCAAACCCATAATACAATAACACGTAGCCACTTCTTTTGTTTACAATTTAATCATCAAATCGTTACTATAGCAATAAATTGAAAGTACCGTTAACTTGATAAATAAACTCCATTGAACGTGTTGATGCGATCTATTCTTATTCTGTACTTATCTGAGGGAGAGTTGAATGCATTGTAAATAATCTCTTAATTGAATCCAAATAATGACGCAGGGAAAACTATTCGAATTCCGGCGTGTATAGGCTCAGTTGCAGAAATTGAAAGCAGATTGTGATGCGGACGTCTCGATGCAGTGAAATATCGATTCAATAAAGCCAGATCGATAGCGCAATATTGCACAGCTGGGCCTCAATTAATCGAGCCCTAATATCACTACATACTCGAGGCTCCCCGCACAAAGCAAAGCAAACCGCGTCGAGATGAGATTTATCGGCTCTCCGTGCCTGCCCGTCGTATGTGAGTGACAAAGAATTCACTGCACATTCCACGCTTAGAGTCTACAGCCCATATCGTAGTAGCTGCTTTATCTTGCTGAGTTTAGTCATTTGTGCCAATTTTTTGGCTGTTATGAAGCAGTCTGCTACATGTTCACGACCTGGGTAATAATGTGGAAAACAGGAGAATTATTGTAGGGAATTTAATTTTTTTGATAAGATATTTGATTCTTCTGAAAAATGGCCGGAAAATGTAAACAGATCACTTGTTCTCCAAGCCTACTGTTTGAGATAGAATACGCCTGCGGTTATGCTGTATGTACAGACCGGAATCTTAGCCACTACTCTTTGAAGTAAATGAGTGCAATGAGCCAAATGACTTGAAGAGTAGTGGCGCGCGGAGCTGTGTGATGCAAACAAAACTGTACCACAAAAAAAGATAATTTCCGCATCAAGGACAAGGACCACAATACACCCATAAAATTATGATTTCAAGAGTAGGGCGTGTTATGTATTACAAAATAATGAACATCTTCTTTGCTGTGAGCTTTTAAATTAAAATGTTACTGTTTCACAGGCACTACTCTTAATGAAATGTTTAAGCCTATATTACAACAATCTTTGATGCAAAATTTTAACTTAAAATGTTACTTTTTCAGAGACACTATTCTTAACAACATGTTTAAGCCTATATTACAACAATCTTTGATGCAAAATTTTAACTTAAAATGTTACTTTTTCAGAAACACTACTCTTAACAACATGTTTAAGCTATATTACAATAATCTTTGATGTAAAATTTTAACTTAATAGCCTACAGTATGTTACTTTATCAGAGCCACTTCTTAACAACATGTTTAAGCCTATAATACAACAATCTTTGATGTAAAATTTTAATTAAAATGTTACTGTATCAGAGCCACTAATTGTAACAGCATGTTTAAGCCTATATTACAATAATCTTTGATGTAAAATTTTAACTTAATATGTTACTTTATCAGAGCCACTATCCTTAACAGCAACACATTCTTACAACAATCGTTGATGTAAAATTTTAACTTAAAATGTTACTGTATCAGAGCCACTATTCTTAACAGCATTTATAAGCCTATATTACAATAATCTTTGATGTAAAATTTTAACATAAACTGTTACCGTTTCATAGGTACCGCTTTTAATGTAATATTTAAGCTCATTACGACAATCTTTGTTGTAAAATTCTAACTTAAAACGCCGTTGTAAGTGTGGTTTATGTATTTTGTTTCATTACATTGATTTTGTAAATACCATCTTTTAGAACAGATTATGTCAGTCTTACATAAATTACACACAATTATGTCACCACTTACATAGACATACTGTCTTCCGAATTTCATTTGAAATTGATAGAATGTAGACTAGTGAAAAAACAGGCGCGGAATGCGTAGAGAAATTCGGAAGACAGTACGTCTGTGTAAATGGCGACATAATTGCGTGTAATTTATGTCAGATAGACATAATCTGTTCTAAAAGATGGTGTTTACAGCAGCACTATAATTAAAAAAGAAATACATTGAAATTGATAGAAAGAAGTGAGTCTGACGATCTACCTTCAATTAGTAATATAATGTCAGCGGACGAATTCAGCAGAGATCTATATGAAATGATGGTGCATCCAATATTTCTTTCAACAAAGCTGGGGACGCACTTCAATTTTTTTTGTGAAGTAGACTTGTACACAAGGGAGCGTAGTCCTGCTTTCGGAGATGTGAAAGAAAATCGGTGAGAACGCGTGGCGTAGGGAATATTGTTTTCTAAAGAATAGAGAAAGTTGAAATTACTGTAAAACAGATTATTGTGTATTATATTTTCAAATAAATTCATAATATTTTTTGCACGATAGTGTGTTTTTTGGTCGTTACATCAAACGGCTACCACGATTGAAAGTTGATTTTACTAAATTCAGAGCTTCCAACCTAGATAAGTATGTTGAAATATTACAAATAACTGTTCTAGAGTTGTAATGAAAACCACTGCCTTCTATGCATGTAAAATTCATACGCAAAAGGCGGACAGTACTACAAATCCTTTCATGTAACACCTTAAAGGTATTAATAATACTGGTATGCACTTAATTGATATACATTATACGAAACAAATCACTGCATTTGAAATGTTCTGAACTTTATTTAAAGAATTCGAACTTCACTTAACAAAAATAAATAAAAATTATTCCATGTGAACACGAAATATTACAAGTATCTGAGTCATTTTTACTTCTTCATATTGAAATTGATGGTGAAGTTTGTACGTTGGCCAGACTGCTAACATCAGTCATGTGTTCATAGTGTAATATACATACTATATATTAAGATTTTTAGAAGTATTATTTTCAAAATATACTATAGTGCAAAAATACTGTACAATAGACGTTTGTGAAGTGCAATACAGAATCTCGAAAATTGAGAAACACGTTTTACAAACTTTTCCTCGATTTTGTAAAAACACTTTCCAACCTTGTATCGTAATATAGCCTACTATTACATTATTTATTTATTAACTTATTATTTATTTTTTACTTATTTATTTATTTATTTATTTATTTATTTATTTATTTATTTATTTATTTATTTATTTATTCTGGTAGAGTTAAGACCATATGGCCTTCTCTTCCACACTACCAGAAGTGAAATACACAATGAAACAACAACAAAAATAGTATAGGCAAGTGCAAAATACATTAATTTCTTGCTTTAATTTATCATGATTTATTTATCATGATTTTACTTGAAAAAAATAATAACTTGAGCTGAAAGTTTAATGCATTACATTCAGGTTGAATGCCACAAGCGAAAGCCAGAGCGTGTTGGGATGGGGGACAGTAATGATGACATTGAAGGTAGGAAGCGTCAATAGTTACGAGATCCTGATGTGACCCAGCGGCCAAATGGGGTAATAGGCATATATATGTTGATCCAAAGCATGTCGTAATTACAGTTTAAAGCGGAAGAAACAGGTAGCCTGAGGGATTACAAAGATTTGATGTACAGTGGCATGTGCTCGGCCCTGACACGAGTAGGAATTTAGCACTCGGTAGAATGCATGGTAAGCTGTCTGGGAAGATATGGAAAGAACAGACAATTCTTCAAGGTAAAGAATGATTTTTACTAACCCTCTGATTAACAAATTACATACAGGAGAGAGAGAGACAGAGAGAGAGAGAGGGAGAGAGAGAGGCGGTGGCGGTGGTGGAGGGGGATGGGGAGGAAGAGCGGGAGAGGGGGAAGGAGAGTGAGAGAGAGAGAGGAGAGAGAGAGTGGCGCTACAGTTGCAGAACCTTGGTCCCCTCTCGACTGGCCATCTCGCAGCCCTGACTTCACAATCTGTGACAATGCGCTGTGGTGTTTCATCAAGAACATTGTTACACAGGAACAGTATGACACCATTGATGAATTGAAGGACGCCATGTGACGCGCTTTAGAGCCCAGGAGAGCCTGAGCGCTTTACAGCGGAAAGGAAAGAGACAGACGAAAGTGGTAGTACATGCCGCTTGGTCGAGCTATATACAGGGATGGCCAGCACTGATTCAATAGATAAAGGGAAGAGAACTTATTAAAACTGTATCCATGTTAATTTTTAGATTTGTCTGAGAAGTATAAGTGTATTATAAGAATGTAAGTTTTAAATTTTAATGCTAATTTTTCACAAGTTTGCTTTTTTATTCAAAAGGAATATTTTCTCAACTCTTTTACAGAAAAGTGAAATTTTCAGATATGTTTGGTTATTAGCCTTACAGGTACTGAAACAATGTTTTGTAAATCTAATATATCGTAAATACGTATTACTGAAGATAATGTTTTAAAATGTTTGAAAATATTCGCATGGAAAATGTTTGTAAGGAAATGATTTAACAAAGCAAATACAAACAAAAGATATGTGCCTATGTGTTTGTACAACGTCAGGCCTATAGCTTCAGCAGATTTCAAGATAATTTAATATTCTGATAACAAAAAGTTGCGTACCAATATCACCTAAAAGCATAATGCGATAAGAGTTTTATTATGTAATATTAGTTACAGTTAAAACATATACCTAGGCAATTTTGCTTTGTACTATAACATTGCTTTGATTACTTATATAAGGCTAAAGATACCATCAATATCAATTTCAACTTATCATGTCATACTCACACTCAGTGTCTTTCTTTGGGATAACACTCTCTTTATGAATAATGTGTTTAATTCACTTAGTACAGTATAGTTATAGGTATTATGGAATTTGTGTGAATATTCCTTCTTTACTCTTTATTATGTTATTAACATTTAAAACACACCTGCAATATTAGGCTAAGAAATAGGTGGTAGTACTTTTGTTTTACAGACAATATGGAAAATAACAAACAGAAAGAAGCCATATAAAACTGACATAAAATTTCACGTTCCGTTTGAAGTTTGTGCACCACTGTTTTCTTAATCCAACAGCCTGCTTATTTCTCCTTCTATACATAGCGCTTAATGCCCGCGCACGACGTCAAGGTCAGAAAAATGCGCTTGCTTTGACATCGCTGCTTTAGACACTTAGGAGACACATTTAGTATGAAGTGGATGTATATCTGCATTATGACCGCAATTACATAAATAGTGTGTATATTTGAGGTATTTATAGGGGGTAACGGGCTTTGTGCCCACTCTGTAGGGTATCCTGCGAAGAGAGCCTATGTTCTAGCTGCTCAGTCCACTGTGGCCTTCAGATTGACTCCATGTCATCATATGTCCATCAGTTGTCTATAATATTCACCATTCATCATTATTATCTATAATTCGTCATCCATCACGACCCCTTTATTTCGTTCAACATCGGAACAGCTTCATAGACGACACTGTAAATATTTCCATAGATGTGTAAATAAGTCGTGCGGTCGCACAATGTAACCGCAGCTTTTATTTCGAATTGGTGTGTTTTACCACAACAATAGAAATTCGGTTGTTTTGCATCGTCACGCTGTCATCAAACAGGAAGCGTGTAATGTCGTGTATTTGGGATGTCCTGAGGCTGAAGCCCGACTGAAATGTTCACTATTCTAGCAATAGATTTTATCCGATTACTTTGCTGGTGTGTTAGCTTGTCACGGACCCGAAATGGGGAGTAGGTTAACGATTATTATGAAATTAACTGTCATTAAAAAATCGCAACCGAAGATTTTGTTTATCTATTTCACAGAGACAGACAGACAGACGGAGAGAGACAGACAGACGGAGAGAAACAGACAGACACGGAGAGAAAAAGACAGACTGACAGAAACAGAAAGACGAAGAGAAACAGACAGACGGCGAGAGACAGACAGACGGAGAGAGACAGACACGGAGAGAAACAGACACACAGTCAGACAGAGAGACAGAGACAAAGAGACAGACAGAAGAAGAGAGAAACTAAGAGAGACAGAGACAGAGACAGACAGAATGACAGAGAGACAGACAGGAGAGACGGACAAAGAGACAGAGACAGAGTGATAAATGGGCAGACAGACATGGTCAGACAGAGAGACAGATGGACAGACAGAGAGACAGATGGGCAGATAGAGAGATAGATGGAAGATGGACAGATGGGCAGATAGACAGATGGGCAGATAGAGAAACAGATGGGCAGATAGAGAGACAGATGGAAGATGGAGAGATAGGGAGACAGATGGGTAGACAGAGAGACAGAAGGGCAGATAGAGAGACAGATGGGCAGATAGAGAGACAGTTGGGCAGATAGAGAGACAGATGGAAGATGGAGAGATGGAGAGATGGGCAGACAGAGAAACAGATGGAAGAGATAGAGAGACAGATGGGCAGACAGAGAGACAGATGGACAGATAGAGAGACAGATGGGCAGATAGAGAGACAGATGGAAGATGGACAGATAGAGAGACAGATGGGCAGACAGAGAGACAGATGAATAGATAGAGAGACAGATAGAAGATGGACAGATATATAGGGATAAACGGACAGATAGACAGAGACTGATAGATAGATAGAGATACAGATAGACAGAGAGCCAGACAGAGAGAGACATAGAGATGGAGAGGGAGGGTGGGGAGAGATAGAGAGGGAAAGAAAGAGGAGGAGGGTGATGGGGAGGGAGAAGGAAAGGGGAAGGGGAAGAGTCGCGCCCAGGGCCATATTGAAATCGAAAGGATTATATAAATTATATTAATGAAAAAAAATCCATAATCCAATCGGAACATTCTGGCTTGCAGCCTAATTCCTTAACTCTGATGTGTTAACATTACCTTGCTAAATGTAAAGTGAAATGAAATACACTGTAGAAGTAATGTAACTCTGCAAATTTTAACAGATTAATCCTTGGATAGAGTATAACAAAAAATTCGAATACCATAATAGACACAAATGCACACTTTTCTGAAAAAAAAAAAAAAAAAAAAAAATTTTTTTTTTTTTTCCCCACATGTTAGAGTGGATCGGGGGAAGATGCCTGACTTTTTCTTTGATTGAAAATTGAAGATACTGTTCACTTAGTTTTGAATTTCATAATGAAATATCAAAGTCTGGAAGGTATTTTGATACTATATTTTTTTGTACAAAACAGAAAACATTAATTACCTTATTTATAGATACAGGTTTTCTTCTTACCTGCACTGTAGGCATCTTTCCCCGATAGTCGGGTAAGATGCAAATGCAATTAAAACATTTACTGATATATGTATTTTACCTGAACTTGGTTTGATACATGTATATAACAAAATTGACTTAATCTAAAGCTCATGGACACTATCTCATTCGTTTATCACTACTTAGGAACACAGTCATTGCACATATTTTATTGCCGTGTACAAGACTCGTGAAATCACTTCTTGCACACAATGAATTCAATCCATTACATTTTTTATCATCATTCTTTTTTAGGAGGCGTTTAAGGGTACGGTAAGAAACCCCGTATGCTTGCGATGCTCTAAAACAGTTCATACCCTCTGTTATAACATGTTTCATCGCAAGTTGAAGACTGTCCTCAATCCACTGACCTCTATCAGAGGATCTTACATAATGTTTACACATTCCCTGCAATAAAACAAAAAATAAAACTCTTTCAACAAGTTGCCATCTTACCTCGAAAAAAAGTGATCATCTTTCCTAAGTATCGAGGTAAGATGCCTAGTGCTGTGACGCAACCTAAGATGGCGGAACAAGGTCGTTGGTTATTAGCAATACAAACTTTAGAACCTTTACTACAATATCCATTACAAAGGTTTGACAGTTATTACTACACTTCGTTGAATTGCCACACGCAGCATGCAATCAGGTTGCCGATGTACGGTAGTATAGAGGAGGTGAGCGACCGCCCGGTCTCGTAGTATAAGCAGTTCATGTTAAGAGATGTAACCGGAAATAGATACAGCAGCTACAGCTATTGTATACCTATGTAAGCACTTTTTTGCATTAGTGTGGTTGGAATAGTCAAAGTTTAACATTTGTTCAATGCAGACAAGAATTCAAACATACTACAATGAGAGTGTTGCTGTTCCAAACAATTGCCCCTGGAATACCCTTACCCCCGCAGCTAGACTTGACCCGTTGGGATACGTGGTTGGATGCTGTTAATTATTATGCTGAACATTACGGCAAAATAATGGAGGTAATTGATGAATTGGATAGCACAGACAGTTCCGCTGTTGCAGCTGTAAAATCATTGCCTTCTGAACAGCTATTGGAAGATATTCTGTTCATTGATTCTAATTTTAAAATCGTGCCCAAAAGCATCACCCTGTTAGAATCGTCTAAACTACAACTCTCAGAAGCCCTTATTATAGTGTATAAAGTATCACAAATCGTTATCCAAAATAACAATTCACTAATTTCAGAAAAAGTGAAATGTAAGTTGAGAAATGTTATTGCTAAAAATTCTGCCTATTCACAACTTCGTATTATAAATGATGTACCACCAGGTCACGACAAGACATCTGAAGTTGGTGTACTAAAAAGTAGTGACTTTCCGTTCTTCAAATATGTACATATTACATCGTGTAATGTTGAACGTACATTTTCCCAAAATAAGAAGTGTTTAAGTGACCATCGGAGGAGGTTACTTTACAGTCGCTCAAAATGTACGTAACTCTTCACTGCAATACACACATTCAAGGATAATGTGAGTATCTTATCTTATATTAAATTTTAAGAGTTAATATATCTCACTATAAAATAATTGTGTATTTACATGTTTAGACATTTCCTACTTCAATGATCATTCAATATATTTCTTGAATGCAGGATACAGGTTTTATTGTAACCGCAGTGTACTGCTCAGTGCTTACATCAGAGGTATACTCCATCCTTTGCACACCCACTTCTCATATAGTCAATACTGCGTGCTCAGTAAATCTTGCGATTCTCGTGGCGATTCCACGAAGTCTAGTTATTACGAATTAAAGGATGTATTAAAATTTTAACATATTTGCAATTGCTTTATAGCAGAAAAATGACCTGTTTTCTTGCTCTTCTTCTTCTTCTTCTTCTTCCCACAACAAGAATACGTGGCAAAAAATGAGTTAGCTTCCATTCTACAGATATTCAACTGTCTCAGTGATCATGAAGACATACGCGTAGCGTTCTCTCTTGGAAGAATGTGAAACTACAAAGAAATAAGCGTCTTCCCCCGATAGTCATCTCCCCCAATTCACTTTAACACTATTAAGTACAATTCGAACGGTTCTGATTTTCACTGTAATCTTTAGAGAAATTGATAAGGGTTGATTTATCCCTTTGCAGTTTTTGAATAATGTGGATGGTTTTCTTGAAATTTAAATTAAAGGTTAATACATATCGTTATTTCCTGACATCAGAAAGTCTAGCAATTCTACTGCATTGAATAAGGAGCGGAATTTTTATATTCAGACCTGAGTTCGTGCGTGTACTCGTAGGTGAGCCGACGTTGAGCTTCCAACACAACCAAGGGCGCTTATGGAGTCAAAGCCGCCTTACGGTCATAGTAAACAGTACTGAGTTAGCAAGTATAGCACGTTCCAGAAATATGTTCGCGTTTTCTGGTGACGAAAGAGCTTCCAATATTGAATCATATTTTCGCACAGATACTGTCGTCCGTTTGCCTACGTCGCAACCCGGTTTCCCCCATCCGCTTCTGCTCACCTCTCTGTAAAGGCTAGTGACTGGGCTGTCTTAGCTTTTTTCTGAAAAGATTAATTTCTAATTGGACGTCTACGTAATATTATACAACTGTTTAAAATAACTTAAATAAAAGGGCCTCGTTAAGTAATTAACTGCCACATGATTTCCCCCCTTTCTACGATCCTGCGACAAAACTACTTGGACGGATAGTAGATAGCATGTCTGAATAATTTTATCTTTTTGGATCGGGCAGAAGTGAAGATTGAATTTACAGTACGTAAGGTACTCTTTTAGAGAGTAGGTACAGAATTATTTCAACATGAGTTACTAGTACGAAGGCCGAAATTGGTAATTGAAATTAGATGCAATAGTGCGATAATATACATAAAAGAACTAAAGTCTGCATCGAAATGAACGGCCACCATTAAAAAAAATCTGCTTAAATATCCATATTATGATAATTTTTCAATTTAACTTCATTCTCTATATCGTATACGCTAATATGTTGTATACAGTATAATATACACTGCATAATAAATACGTCCGAATGGATAGCTCAATTCGTGAGTAAAGACACTTATTGTTAATACAGTACTGTATTGCGATTAAACAAATATCTAATGAAAACTCAAAATCGCGATATTTCCTAGTTTACGTAAATGGATGAACTACTTTTCTTCCCTCCTATACCTAGTAAAGTGATTTGTTTGTATTTTACGCCAGTATCATCCAACTCCAGTCGTGGAAGGGGGTAGAAAACGGTTCTTGTTCTCAACCGTTAATCTAAAGGTATAGCCAGGTTAATATTAGAAATGTTACCGTAGTAAAAATAAAATGATGTCCCTGTATTAATACCACTCTGTATATTGCTGACGTTAACGAGTACAAGTTCTTTCACTGACAAAACTTAATTAATTCTTCACATTTATTTTTTTTCGTGATGTTCACTTGGTCTTATTCTTTTCGTCGTTCGTAACGTCATTTGTTCATACAACGGCTCTGCTGTATCAATCGCTGATTGAACGTACCGTAGTTCGTCTGTAATGACCTCAGTACTCGTGAACGTGCTCTGCGGGCGGACTATCTAGACGCCTTCAAATTAAATACCGCTGCGGCGAGATCGAGACTAAAATTTATTACTTAGCAACGTTCAGTGTTCGTGGTTCATGTTCGTTTCCTGGGCAAACCATTATTTGTCAGAAGCAATGAGTTAATCTTTTAACGATCTCGTTTAAATATACAACAGCTACTTGGAAAAGAAAATTGTTTTGCAACTGGTTTTACCAGCTGACAGACTTCGAACTTATTTGTTAATTTTCGAGCATATTGTTGAGTGCAGTTATTTAAGACAGAAGTGTTCGAAATAACATTTTAATTTGTGAGTAAAGCTGCTTGCGCAGGCAGAGTGTAGCAAACCCTACGAACAAAATAAAATTACAGGTAACATATACTGGGTGTTCATTTCAAAGTGTGTCATGACGTCACTGTTGTTGGGTCACCGATTTGAAGCGAGTTTCAGCTTATATGTTAGAGAACTTGCCTCCAGTAATGGAATATGGTGCTGCATGTTGGGATCCTTACAGATTAGAACATATTAAGACACTGGAAAAGATTAAAAAACGGGCTCTTAAGTGTTGTCGGAAAAATTCACCATTAAAATGGGACACACTCACGGACAGGAGAACGCGAATTCGATTATGCGCACTGTTCAAAACATACAGAGGTTAGCCTGCCTGGAGAGAAATAAAAAATAGGTTGCAGCCGCCAAATTACTCTTCAAGGAACGACCACTCATATAAATTGAGGGAAAGAAGGCAGAGGACGAACACTGGAAAGTTTTCTTTTCTCAATCGTACTATCAGGTACTGGAATGCTTTACCTGCAGACTTACTAAAGGCTTTACCAACAACCAAAAATGCATTTAAAAATAGGCTTAAGGACCTTACTAATAGACGGTAATTATACACAGTACTTAAAGGGTGTAAATGATATGTTGTTATTGAAGTGTTGTATCAATGATGAATTATGTTGTGTCAGTGAAGTGTGTTGTATCAGTGAAGAAGTATGTCGTGTCAGTGAAGTGTGCTGTGTAAGTGAAACGTGTTCCTGTCAGTGAAGCTTTATAGGTTATAGTGGCAGTGCAAAGAATTTGAACAGTGAAATGTTTTTTAAATGTTAGTGAAATCAGGATAGAATCAGTGAAATGTGTCGTAGTTCCAGTGCAGTGAGTGAGTTGACAGCGAAATGAGTGTAATGTTGAAAGGTACTTGTGCAGATATGAACATATACTCGTGGGTTTTAGTTCGATCTTAGTTTTAAGATACAAATTAGAATATTTCAAATGTTATTTTAAGTGATCGTTTCATTTAATTTAGTATATTCCCTGTTGTTGTTATTATTATTAGTATTATCATTAATTGTATTTTTAATTAATAAGTTTATTATTGTCATTATTGAGTGTAATTAGTTACCACTGCCACCGGGTATATACCCATTGCAGTGTGAATAAATACATACATACATATTATTTAAGGCGTTCTTCAATCTGAACTTGAGAACGTGTACGGTATAACTTGAACGTCGTAGCAACAGATGGCGGTCTGTACGGTCTGTGTGCTACCATAACCTCTTTCGAACTGTGTTTTACGCCGGAAAGTCGTACGCAGGGTATTTGTTATCATCGGTTGCGTACGGTAACATTCCACAACAGAAATCAAATGCTCCGTGTCCATGTTGACCGTCGAAGTTAATGTCAAAAAATACGTAAGTAATCGTCTTAACCCTCTCCCCATATCCCGACAGTACGTATTTCCAAACAGTTCACATTCCTGCCACTACCGGCGTTACCGTACGTATCGGTACGTACTCTTCAGAATGAACGCCGTACTTGCTAGGCAACTTCTCTGCCTCATAGGTTATACACCTCTGCGGAAGTGTAGGAAGATTGAATTCTCTAGGCTCATCGGCTAGCCACATGACAGCATACAGCGAGCCATGACACACTTTCAACTGTACACCCAGTATGTTGTAGACTATTTTATAGACAGCTTTTCGTCTATGCTGATATGGAAACAATTTCGCTGATTTCTCCATGGCTGTATCCCCCCTCTTTCTAATAGTAAATATATGAAATAATATAAAAAGTAAGTGGTGCTATAGCTTATTGGTAAACTTAGTACGAAATAGGAATAAGAAATTGAAAATTTATCCTTTGAAGAGGTGGAAAAATGGAAATACAACACTAACAAATGTAAATGACACTCGAAAGGAAATTAATGTTATGGTTTATTTAACGACGCTCGCAACTGCAGAGGTTATATCAGCGTCGCCGGATGTGCCGGAATTTTGTCCCGCAGGAGTTCTTTTACATGCCAGTAAATCTACTGACATGAGCCTGTCGCATTTAAGCACACTTAAATGCCATCGACCTGGCCCGGGATCGAACCCGCAACCTTGGGCATAGAAGGCCAGCATATATACCAACTCGCCAACCAGGTCGACGATTTTGATTATATGTAATTTTCTAACTTATTTTATATTCTCGTAATATTATGTAACTGATCGTGACTATTTGTAATTTTCTATTCTATTTTATGTAATCTGTACGGTAGCCTATCTTATTTTGTGTTGTTTTGTATTCTATCACATAATTTTGTATTTCATGTATATTATTGTTACCTGGTTGAGTGGAAGAGAAGGCCTGATGACCGTAACTCTGCCAGGCAAAATAAAGCAACTACTACTACTACTACTACTACTACTACTACTACTAGTACTAGTACTAGTACTAGTACTACTACTAAGCTTCAACATCTGAAGGGTTTGAAATATGAACGGAAGATTCATGATACCGTGATCTTTAAATGTTAGCTTTGAAACAAAAAAGTAGCATAGCTATATACGGTCTATCACCTGACGATTTCTTTAAAAATATCGACAGGTGCACAGCTTTATTATGGTGCATATCTTTACTTGGAACTACCATACAGGTGGGTGCGATAAAAAAGAAGTATACTGTACTTAGAGAAAATGGGAATAGTGTCAAATAGGGCTAATATATGATAAGATTGTAAGATTATGGTTTATTTAACGACGCTCGCAATTGACCAGACTGCGGCAAAAGTAAGATACTCGCACTTAACTTTCCTTACGCTAGCGTTCCAGCGGTGTGTCCTTGAGTACAGTGTCCAGTCAGTGAGTTTCTGTTGCCACTGCAGCTGAGAACGGTGCCTCCTCCTAAATACACGTCACATCAACAATCTGCCAATCAAAATCAGTTACATAACATATACCATTTTTCTGCCAATCAAAATCAGTTACATAACATATACCATTTATAAGACACAAACTGCTCGAGATAAATTAGACGATTCACTTGAGATATAATATACAGTTAATATACTGATAGGAGAATACATGTGGGTTATAAGATAAAAAAGTTGAATACCAGGAACGTACTATATAGCATACAGATAAAAACGATTAAGTAATATAACAAGATAATAAAAAGGGGGAAAAAGGAAAGAGAGAGGAGAAAAAAATATTAACTTGGTCATTTAAGAATATTTAGATGCATATAGAGTGTTAGTTGGGAGGCCGGAGGGAAAAAGACCTTTAGGGAAGCCGAGACGTAGATGGGAAGATAATATTAAAATGGATTTGAGGGAGGTGGGATATGATGATAGAGAATGGATTAATCTTACTCAGGATAGGAAAGAATGACGGGCTTATGTGAGGGCGGCAATGAACCTCCGGGTTCCTTAAAAGCCAGTAAGTAAGTAAGTAAGTAAGTAAGTAAGTAAGTAAGTAAGTACGCAAGAGTCTAGTACTGTTCAATAAAAACATTTCTAAGTAGAGTGTACTTAAAAGACTTTAGACTCCGACTGCTCCTGATTTCCTGTGACAAGGACTGTGTGTATTGTGAAGGAAGCAGAGTAGAGAGATGTTTGATGATATGGTATTGATAGAACAAGGTTATGCTGTGAACGTGTATCACGGTTGGGACTTTGGGGAGGGTTCGAACAAGAGCATATTTCCATTGTAAAGGGTAGGAGGATGAAATAAGAGAAGCGTTGAAGATATTTGTAAGAGTTGGAAGAATAATGTCGATTATTTTATTAAGCATTATTATGGTAATACCGTTGGTAATATTCGGTTGGTTAAGTTTTAAATAAAAGGAACATCAATTAACTGTGTGTGTTATTTTTTTGTGCGAGATCGTGCGTATTTGCTTGGTTTCCGCACAAAACCAATCCGCGGCAGGTATAAAATTCCACATTCAGTATTCCCAACCTAACACAAATAACAATTTCCCTCTTCTTACCGCTTTTAACATATTATTTTTAAAGACTTTCAATATTGTAATAATTATAAATTGGAAACTTACCACTGCAATTTCACCTAAATTGCACTGTTAATTATTGTTTTTAAATATTTGCAAACATTAAGTAAACTCTACAACTCCACTAAAGTTACTGCATTCGTGATGCAAGTAACATTAAGGAAGCCGTGAAAAAATCAGCAAGATTCCAGACTCATCATAGACTGGGGGGGAAAAAAAGACAGACGTATATCACGGCCTGCTGGAGTGTAGTAAACACAGAAAACAATTTAAAGCAACAATGTTGAAGATAGATATTTTTATTTTGCAAATTTGCGTCATTGAACAGATATCCAAGATGGAGATTTCATTGCAACTAATTAGAAATTCCTCTTTCAGGTATGTAATAAACGTTCTTCGCACAAAATAATGTACGATACACGAGCGGTATGTTTTCTTTCAATTCTCGGAAATTAAAAAAGCTCAACTACGTTTCGCTTTTTCAAACTTTTCTTCGAACATGAAAACTTCAACATACCGCTCTTGTAACGCATATTACTTTAATGTTTCGTACTATTTAATCATGTGAGGATACAACATTTTAGGGTCAATCGTTTTCTAGTCTCTGCGTTATTTCTAGCACAGCGAAAAGTCATTAAGCCTGTACATTAAAAGTATAAAAATTTTACTCTGCAAGCTAATCAGAGACAATGGCCAAATAACAATATAATGCGTTTAACCAATAATTACTGACCATAAAAAGGGAGAGATACAATTACCGTGTCATTAACATCACAGGTACGTTTTATAGTTTTGATTAAATTTTAAATGAAAGTGTGTGGTTAGATATGGGCTATCAGGTTGAATTAGCTTAGCCCATGTCAAACCGCTGAGTTATTGTTGAGCAGAGAGACCGAACATGTGGTCTAGTCGGCAGAGTACTGACTTCAATTCCAGTAGTCTGGGATTCAATAACAGGAGCCTATTAATCTGATTGTATATTTTGGCTTAAAGATTCGAAAATAAATTTTATACAATAGTTGAACAAAAATAATAATTTATTATCAGGACTTAGTCGTTCAAGATCTGCTGGCATTCCACAAAGTTGCGCATGACACCATTGTATTGCATTGTATTTATTAACATTCCATGGTATTCATACATTGCTTCACAGCTAGAATATGGAACAAGTAAAAAAAAAAACTTAATACTATTATAAAGTCTTAATTTATAGTCACAGTCTAGATGAAATATATACAGACGAAATTTACAATATAGTCTACTAGTACAACACATAGTTTTAGTATCAATTTCATGAAGTGTTATTGAGTGTCATGAATTCACCTACAGAATAGAAGGCGTGAGAAATTAGGTGCTTCTTTAATTTGGCCCTAAATAATCTAATGTTTTGAGTTTCATTTTTTATATTGATAGGGAGGCTATTAAAAATTTTTACTGCCATATAACGCACTCCTTTTTGATAGCACGATAGACTTGCCGATGGAGTATGGAAGTCATTTTTTTTGACGTGTATTTATGCTATGAACTGTTGAATTAGTTACAAAGTTTTCACGAATACATACGAGGAAGATTATTAATGGAAAGATATATTGATAAGCCATGGGCATTATTTGTAGTTTTTTTAAAATAGTCCTACACGATTCCCTAGATTTGGCACCTACTATTATTCTAATTACTCTTCTGGATTCGCCCATACGTGCTACACGCACTACCCATTTCAAACGTCTGGATTTAATATTGTTAATTACGTCAGGTAAGGAACAAAATTCGTGCAAGTCTACGTTGTGCAATTTTCTCCATTCTAAACATTCAATTGCAGAATTTTCAGCATTTTCAATATCTGAATCCTCATTGCAACTCATTTTAACAATGTTTGTTTATTTCTCGTAGTACTACTGTTCTTCTGTTTTAAATAGAAATCTATCGTGTTCAAAACTATTGAAACAAACATAAACGAATCGCCTCTCGCAGGAAGAAACTAATTCGCATCACCACAAAATACAGGTTCAAAACTAATATTAAAAAACTAGCCGTACCCCTGCGCTCCGCTGCACTTGTTACAAATAAATATAAAGTAATTACATAATTAAAATAGGACGTTTGATCCAGGGAACATTCGTGTTTGATAGAAGCATAACTCGTTTAATATGTCACTTAATTTAAACTGTATTTAAATAATTAAAATGCGATCATTTTGGTCCAGAGACCACTCATTTAGTGCAGTGATAATTCCTTATATTGATATTGATAAACGTCAAGGCCGCCTCAAATAGACGGAGTCATTTGTTTTTATTTCATTATTGCCATCGTTGACGTTCCTGCAGTAACTCCTATGTGACATATCGATTTTCAGATTTTTCCTCTATTAAATAACTTAAATAGTGATACAGCAAATAATACAATCTACTATACGTAATTATATTTATTTCTTTCGAAAATGTAAGAATTCACGATCTCCTATGTACCACTGCCATAAAATGAATAAATCTGTTTTTCTTCCTATAGTAAAAATTTATATTTTGCACCTAGGAGTTATGGAACAACGACGCGATAATCTGTGGCGGCGGTGGAAATGTATTATATTGTTATTTTAAAACTCTTGTGTATCCTCAAATATAGGTCCTATCAAAATTTTGCTTGGAATAAAAATTATCGGAAATCATTTTTAAAGAAACTTTTGCTATGTAACATTTTTCACAAAAATCAATTATAAGCGAAATATTTGGATTTATTTCATTCAAGCCCCCTTATAATCCCCCTTTTAAATAAAGTATTTTGAATGCCATATAGCGTAAAATCTAAGTTACAACGAACTTAATTTATATTCCAATTTTCATCGAAATCCGTTCAGCCATTATGGCATGGAAAGGTAGCAAACCTACAGACAGACAGACAGACAGACAGACAGACAGACAGACAGACAGACAGACAGACAGACAGACAGACAGACAGACAGACAGACAGACAGACATACATTAAAAAAAAAGCGGTGATTAATTATACATGTTAACACCAATTATTTTTGGAAAAGCGAAAATTACCAGAAAAATTTCGCTTACAGATTTATTATTAGTATAAATCAGCTTTTATCAATGTGGATAGAACGTTGTACGAATAAAATCGTAAATAACTATTCCAGAACGAAATAGTACATTATGCAACGAGCCTATAATGATAGTAATTAAGACGCAAGTATGTTTATTTATAATTTTCATACGAGCGTCTTAATTACCATTATAGTCAAGTTTCATACGACTTTTTATGCTCGACCATATTTCTAACTTTAAATTATTCAGCAGTATACATTTTATTTGTATCTCACAGAAGATCGGAAGTGACCCTGTTCATAGCTCTTGAATTGTGAGATGTGCGCAGACGCGAAAGTATTGATTTTTTCCGAGGAACAATAATGTCACTGACCTTGATGTAATGCAGAGAATGTATAACCTGGAAATTGATTTAGAATTGAAAAACGAGATGACAAATTGAATTTATTTGAATAGTATTTATAATTAACGCTAATTATTATAGTAACAGAACATAACCTTCTGCGACAGTATTGGATTTCCAGCCTCCGTGACGTTTCCCTCGTTGTCTTTCGATTGCATATCCGAGAATAATCGAAAACCTGAACTTTAATGAATAGGACTGCTACCAGGTGTATAATTACTACATTTCGGCATGGTCGAGCATAAAATTATATTTGTTCGGATTAAATTTCTGAACATTTAAAGGACTGAACTAAAACTCTTTCAATTATTTATTATCATAATACACTGGCCTCTTAAATTGACTGAGGATATTGAGAATGAAATCAATGGCTTTCCCAAAACGCGCTATGAAATGTTTCATACTCCATATAAAACGATTTATATCTCGAAAAGGAAGTAAAATCGTGCAAAATTGCATTAAACTGTTTTGTTTGAAATATCTCAAAGAATAACAAACTAAAATTAATGACATTACTCACGGTTCATTCTGTATACCGGACTTCTTATGTGGTGCTTCTACTATACTTATAGCTGGCGCCAGCGTTTTTGGCGTGTGTCCTAGAGTGTTATACCCAGTTTGTGAGCATGTTGCTAGTGCAGCTGAGAATGGTACCACTTCCTATACACGCCACATCAGCAGTTTGCCAGACACAGTTGTCAGACTGACTACGATAAAGGTAAAATACTCGCGCTTAACGTTCCCATTACTTATTTCACACGCCAAAAACGGTGACACGGGCTTCCAGTTAACTTAGTGTCGGCCTGGATGTGATTGAAATTAGTTTGTTAGTCTAAATATAAAACAGAGTAGGCCTACTAGCAAAGATATACTTTTTATGTAGTCTCAGAATTTTTAAGGCGCAAGCAACATTATGTACCTGTTGTTTAAAACAACTGCTGTGCGTGAACCATAGGTGTCTTGGTGCCAGAGATGAAATTCTATTCATTTACTAAAAAAGACGAGTTCATTGCAGGTTTAGTGAGCGATTTTTTTACTGAAGGCAATTTATGGGGAGGAACTAAAATTTTAACATTTTGATGTGATCACGTTTACTAGGTTTACTCCGAGACTGCACTTTCCTTCATGAGAGATGTTTCCATGGTAACGAATATAAACGACGAGTTTGATGGCGGATTCCGACATTTACGGTAGTGCTATAGATGCGAT
Organism: Periplaneta americana; assembly: GCF_040183065.1. NCBI lineage: Eukaryota > Metazoa > Arthropoda > Insecta > Blattodea > Blattidae > Periplaneta > Periplaneta americana. The sequence continues at coordinate 183,875,636 of NC_091119.1, forward strand.
TCTTTGGAAATAAAGATGGTGAAAATGATAAATTTGCATCGTAACTTGTTCAGTCAAGATACCACACGCAGGACCCTGCGTCATCACATTCTCCTAGATTATGTTATCGAGACGTTCTTTCGGCATACGTGTCGATATAAGACAATCTTCTTATGGCCTGTTAAACTAGAAGTGATAGAACCCCAAACGGATGCTAAAATTATATTGTCGTGCACAGAACTTCCATGGTAACGTAGGAAGCGTGAATTGCTGTGAGAGATGGATGATAGGGGTTGCTTGGAGAGAAATTATGTTTAAAATAATTGCATTTAATAATAATAATAATAATAATAATAATAATAATACCGTAATAATAGTTTTATTTTCCCTGGCAGAGTTAAGGCCGTCAGGCCTTCTCTTCCACTCAACCAGGATCAAATCACACACAAAAAAAAATCATACGGTATACAAATATTAACTTAAAAATAATAATAAACATAATTAAGTAAAAAAGAGAGATTGATTACATATACACAATCAGTATTAACTTTAAAATAAAAATAATAATAATAATAATAATAATAATAATAATAATAATAATATATATATATATATATATATATATATATATATATATATATATATATATATATATAAAGAGACTGAATACATAATCACAAACAGGAAAATACATATAGTATACAGTATTAACTTAAAAAAAAAGAATTAATACATATGAATATAATCTCACAACTAAAAGAACAGTAGAATTAGTATGATCAGCACAGCACGTGTTACATTGAGACAATGACAATTACCTAGATCTAAGTGTTAATGGAAAAATAAAGTAATGACTGTGTAAAATAATAATAATAATAATAATAATAATAGTAGTAGTAGTAGTAGTAGTAGTAGTAGTAGTAGTAGTAGTAGTAGTAGTAGTAGTAGTAGTAGTAGTAGTAGTAGTAGTAGTAGTAGTAGTAGTAGTAGTAGTAGTAGTAGTAGTAGTAGTAAATAAAAATTATACCTAAAAACTAATTCTTTGCATTTAAAATATATCTAAACAACCTAATTTTAAACAACTGAGGACTAAGACCACCCCTGATTTCGAGCGGCTGTGAATTCCATGAGCGGGCCATGGCTATTGAGAAAGAACTTGAGTACAGAGATGTCTGATGACGTGGTATTGATAGCAACAGATTGTGCTGTGAACGTGTATTTCGATTACTAGGACAGTAAACCGAGAGGCAAGATAGTTGGGCGTGGAATCATGTATAATTCGATATAGCAGGCAAAGAGAATGTACTAAACGTCTATCTTGCAAGCGGAGCCAGGAGAGTCGTAGAAAATATACCGATATATGATAATGTCGGCGGATATTGAAAATAAATCGGACGCAGACATTATGTACACGTTGAAGTTTTTGAGAAAGTTCAGCACTTAGGTCGCATTTATTAAATGAAATGTATTGATTTTTGTCCGAAGACAGGTTTGAACATCATAAGTGACACCAATAAGGAATCGCTCACGAGGCAACTAAGCCAGAAGATAATGGGGTAGGGTGGTCGGTTTCTTTCCCCCTCTATTGCATACATCGCTGACTAGTTACATATTACACTAATCAGACTTCACATGCATACAACAATTGAAGATCTTTTAAAAAATAACCATAGTCCAAAAAATGCAAATTTGAGATACTAAGCATATGGTGAGCATATTGTAGCGGCCATCTACTGAATTATTTGTTAGTAGAAGACACCATAGTCTAGCATCTTCGTTATGAGCTACCGCATCTGAAGAGTCCAGGGGAAAAAGGGGGGATGTCCACTTTTAAACAATTCTCAGGAAACCAATTTTAAAATGTGAAACTCTATCATTCCGAATATAATACTGAGAATTTAACCAGCAGTTATTCTGTGACTAAGAACTTTCTTCCCCTGTTCTAAGTGTAGAATGAATTCACTTCATATGAAGTATATATGCGAATAGAAATCTGAATTTTGCCTGAAAGTGGACATCCCCCCTTTTTCCCCTGTACTCTTCAATTTATTCTGTGGTAGCTGCTTCATTATGTGATGATGATAATAATAATAATAATAATAATAATAATAATAATAATAATAATAATAATAATAATAATAATAATCCGTGGCGCCACAGCGCTTGAAGGGCCCAGACCGACCAGCTTACTGCTGGCCTCACTTTCACATGCCGAAGCAGAGGTGGACGATCATCCAACCAGAATAACGATGTTTATATCTTACCCACTCCGAAAAATTGCTGATTATAATAAATGATTGAATGATAAAATGAAATTCCTAGTTACCTAGAACATACTCTGGAAAAGGAAAGGAGCCCAGTTAAAATCTGAATTTTTTTAGAATTTTTTTTTGTAGTTTTGTAAAAATGAATCTATCCCTGTTCTTTTTCTGATACATATCATCAAGTGAGATGTACTGTCTGATGATATAAACCTAATAAATAAGGATCTTATTTGGTGGTTAATAAAGATCTTAAATTTCGGTATAAAATCTCGTTATTTCGTACAGAAGTATAATTTTGACGTTATTTCACTATTTGACTCTCGTAGTGCAAAATACATTACTGAATATTCCTACAAAGACCAGATGTTTGTAACATCAAGGGAATCCTAAGGTTCTTTATATATTTTAATAATTTCTAAAAATAAATGAAGAAAATTATTAAACCCCAAAAAAAGATTGTTATTTTAACGGCGGTATATATATATATATATATATATATATATATATATATATATATAATAAACTTAGTTTTCTATCGGTACTTGTAGAGAAATTAGTGTAACTTTCTGATATACTTTGTAAGAATAGTACAAATAAATAAGCAACACAAAACATGCTACTTATATTAAACTCAAAATATAGTTTGAATACTAGATTCAAAATTGAACGACTTTAAAATAGAATTTTAAATTTTGTAGATATTAATGCAAAACATATTTTAATAACTTAGAATTTTTAAGAAAATTCAACCACATAATTAAAACGAAATCGTAAATCCAGCTAACTGCAATCATTGCCATGCCAACCAGTAGTACAGCGAAAAGGGAACTTAGCTTCACCAAAGCTGATTGTACACTATCTACCTTATACCAACGTAATGAGACCTTGTATACAAAACATATATGCTACCTGTAACTGCTGTGTAAAATTTCATAAAAATCTGTTAAATAGGAGAAAAGTTACTAATTTTGTCTAATTGCGCCCCCTATAAGGGGTAGTTCACCTTATACCAACGTAATCAGAGCTTGTATACAAAACATATATGCTACTTGCAACTGCTTTGTAAAATTTCATAAAAATCTGTCAGATAGGAGAAAAGTTTCTAATTTTGTCTAAATGCGCCCCCCTATAAGGGGTAGTTCCCCTTATACCAACGTAACGAGAGCTTGCATAAAAACATATAGGCCTATGCTACCTGTAACTACTGTGTAAAATTTCATAAAAATCTGTTAAATGGGAGAAAAGTTACTAATTTTGTCTAATTGCGCCCCCTATAAGGGGTAGTTCCCCTTATACCAAAGTAATCAGAGCTTGTATACAGAACATATATGCTACTTGTAACTGTTTTGCAAAATTTCATAAAAATCTGTCAGATAGGAGAAAAGTTTCTAATTTTGTCTAAATGCGCCCCCCTATAAGGGGTAGTTCCCCTTATACCAACGTAACGAGAGCTTGCATACAAAACATATATGCTACCTGTAACTACTGTGTAAAATTTCATAAAAATCTGTTAGGTAGCTGAAAAGTTATTAATATGTCCCGCTAAATTTGCATTTTAGACCACTGTGTGTCGGTGTGATTCCTGACGCACATGACGTCATTCAAATTCGCTAACAGAGATCGGAAACAACCCTGTATAGGCTTAACGAAATATGCTTCTAAAATTATTTTCCTTTTTCCTGAAACGTGAATTATAAATTAGTTGGTTACGTCTTCAATTATATATTTCGGTAAGTTCAAAATGTCAGAAAAAATCAGAATTTTTCTTGAAAACATTAATTGCGAGTTAATGCGTGATGAAAACAAAAATTTCGCGTATATGCTAAATTTCGCATTATTTCGAAAAATTTAACTTACAATATTTTGATTTGGAAGGACTTGAAAAATATTTGTTTTTGTTTTTTTTTTTATTTTTACCAACTGAAAAACCGCATTTCGTCCTATTGGAATAAAATATTTGATAGAAATTACAGGACATAGAAAAACTTTGGTTATATACTTTGTAGTCCTATTATTCGCTTTTGGATTTTTCATCTGTGTACTGTGTCAAGGAACAGATTATTTATTAAGTGCAGGATTGCATAACTGCAGGCGACTCTACTGTATATTACATATAATTAGATGCACTGATATATAATTTTGTTTATGGAGGAATTACTGAAACATTAAAGGATTGATACAATTTCGCTTACTGATGATTGGTTTCATTTTGCTGGTTAATATGAAAATAAGTTTGATCCTACTGAAATTGTTTAATTAAGTTTTGTATCCGGTTTTAACTAAATTCATTAGATTAAGTTTCTATCTACCGGAGCGTTGCAATAATTCGACTAATTTGCAAATACGTTTAGAAACGTGTTTGTGCTGAAACGTTAACTTTAAGTTAAATATTCGGCAAAATGGGAGTATTGTCAGTAACAAAATGTCTTATATTTTCAACTTCGAAAAAAAAGAATGCCGCTGAACAAACAGTCCTCATCAGTTTGACAGGGAGAATTATAAGTGTCGTCGTCATTTGTTAATTAGAATTTAGCCTACTAGTGGCTTGTGCAGCAAATTCTGCAAACTAAGTTCATTCAGATTTATTTTCAACGAAGAATACCAGACATTCGGAAAGTTATTTGCTTCCATAACAATGAAAGATACTCTCTCGAACCAATACTGAAGAGAACCACGCATATAAATATCTACACCACACCGCCATTAAATATATGAAAAAGACCCAACCCCACTTGATTAATAATTAAATGCCAGGTTAAATAAATCATTATTATTATTATTATTATTATTATTATTATTATTATTATAAAAAATTTGATTTTTAATAATATTATTATCTCAGTAAAATATAGAAATCAAAATCTAAGTTATTCTCTACATCTACTTATACAGGGACATCATTTTATTTTTACTTCAATTTTTATTGTACCTGAGTTTTTGAATGTACTTCACTCCCACCCCTTCTACTAAGGAAGTTCCAACTCCACACAGAACCAAGACCGCAGATAGTAAGCAGTACTGAGTTACTGAGTATAGTGCGTTCCAGAAATATGTTCGCTTTTTCCAGTGACGAAAGAGCTTTCAATATTGAATCATATTTTCGCACAGGTTCTGTCCGTTTGCCTACGTCGCATCCCGATTTCCCCCACCTACTTCTGCTCGCCCCTCTGTAAAAGCTGGGCTGTCTTAGCTCTTTTCTGAAAACATTAATTTCTGTTAGGAATTGGACGTTTATGTAATATTATACAGCTGTTTAATTTAACTTAAATAAAAGGCCCTCGTTAAGTAATTAACTGTCACGTGATTTTCTCCCTTCCTACAATCCTGCGGCATAACCACTTGGACGGACAGTAGATAGCATGTCTGAGTAATTTTATATTTTCGGGTCGGGCAGAAGTGAAGATTGAATTCACAGTACGTAGAGTAGGTATAGAATTATTTCAACATGAGTTACTAGTACGAAGGACGAAACTGGCAATTGGAATTAGATGCAATAATCTATAGTGCGATAATATGCACAAAAGAACTGAAGGCTGTATCGATATAAACGGCCACCACTTTCAAAATTGTGTTTAAATATTCATATTATGATTATTTTTCAATTTAACTTCTTTCTCTATATTGTACGCTAATGTGCTGTAGACAGTATACATTGCATAATGAATACGTTCGCATGGATAACTCACTTCGTGAGTAAAAACTCTTATTCTTAATACAGTACTGTACTTTGATTAAAGAAAAACCTAATGAAAATTATCAAACTGAAAATCGCGATATTTCCTAGTTTACGTAAATGGATGAACTACTTTTCTTCCATCCTATACCTAGTAGAGTGATTTGTGTTTTACGCCAGTATCATCGAACTCCAGTCTTGGAGGGGGGAGCAAGCGGTGTTTCCGGTTCTCTAAAGGTATAGACAGGTTAATATTAAAAATGTTAGTAAAAATAAAATGATGTCCCTGCATAACCCCAAAACGTTTCACTTTCATATCATCAATATAGCATTAATATGTATAATTAATGAAAAATAGTCACATCACGGCATTAACTACAATAATATTTCATTTCTAATGGTAATAATGTCATCAAACCACTTCAAGGTTTGTAGTTTTTAATATCCAATACACAGCTGTACCCAGAAAATTACACACCACAGAATCGAACCTGTAAATTATTTGTAGTAAGTTAAGTTTCTAATAACCAATTTAATTTGAGTTCTAAATATGTCAGCATTCTTGCAGATCATGGCCTTCGTGTAATATTGTTTACTGTAGTATGTGTTTTGTTTTATTCTGAAATGCAACACGGCCGACTTGATGCTCGCTTCGCTTCTCCTTTACAAAAAAGCGAAGGTAATATCAAGTCGGCCGTGAATGCTATTAGCTAGTTCTCAAAACTGACGACAGATGGATTTTGGAAAATAGGAAAATTATGTTTAAAAATTGACATTTCACTGAAAACGACTATTTTTTCGAAAAACTTTGAGTTCCAAGCTTCAAAATGAGGGGTCATTTATTAAAATCCGTACAGCCGTTTTCCCGTAATTTCTATTACCAGTTAAAATTATATATATATATATATATATATATATATATATATATATATTTTCTCCATATAGAGAAAAAAGTAACAGGAAATGAATAGGATCCCTATAATTTGTGTGAGACGTTTATGTTTTCGGTTGTGTGTTATTGAATTAAAACGTTTATTTTCATTGGCAAACCGTGTTATTCTAAAAATATAGTTCCTGTAATTTGTAACTGCGTATACAAAATGGAAGAGGTGTATAGGGCTATTTACCTGCCATAAACTTTGCTCCTACATATATTTTTAAACGTGAAATTGTAATTCGACCTGTCGTGGCATGGACACTGGTTTGTTATGAGAACATAATGTTCATTACTAATTGTTTTGAGAGTGAAATATTTTCATGTGCTTGTTGTGAGGTTAGTGAATGTTATGAGTACATAACTAGGTGGAAAAATTTCAACTTAATGACCTTTACGCACGCCATGGTGTGCTGTTGGAAATATCTGGAGAAGAGACAGAATTTGCCTTAAAGCTTAATATAAGTTCCTGGAATTGTTTTTATTTGGTTAATTTTTGTTTTTATGCTTTTTAAGTACTTTATAGAACATTTTTATCTAATGCTTTGCTTGTAATTGTGATAGGATTAATAGTAATTGTTTTATTTAAATTTTGTGTAACGCATTCATCATATCGATACTCAGTTTTTCATCTGATACAATTTCTTTAAAAATTCACAGTAAATTAATATAATCGACTAAAAACACTATCACGAAACATGACAGTACAGTTTCACTTTTGTTTATAGCAGACGTTGGATTTTAGTGCAAATGTCTGTTTTCTTCCTATAGGGATAAACTAAACTATTTAAATAATATGTTCATGTTTTGTAAAACATAAAACATTTGGAAGCGGTTTTAAGTAGTGTTCCGACAATTTATACCACGACAGTCCGTACCAAGTTTAGAATTCGTACCGTATTAACAATTAGTACCAGACATTTCGTACCGCATTGACAATTTTAGTTCCCTCGCTGGTCATTAACTGAGTATAACATTACAAATTTAAGGATTTGGCCGCCCACGCCTCACTACCTCTGAAAAAGGGCGTATTGCAGCGTTTCTCAAACTTTTTTGAAGTGGGGACCACTTTTTTAAGTGAGACTAGTTCCGCGGACCACCTTACTCTTGTTCCCTACGAAAACAAATTTAATCATTTTTGTAACATAATTTAATACCAGTATATTCATACAGGGCATATCAAAAGTCCGGTAACACTTTCAATATTTTATGACACAAAAACTACTAATGATAGCACTTTCAAACACACGTCAGTTTAAAGTCAAACTCTCAAAGTTCATTTTACACCTTACAGAGATTCAATGTGTGAACCACGAGTGACTCGGCAGATGTCTAAACGATAATCAAACTCTTCCCATATCTTTTCAACATATCGTCTGTGACCGTGGCGGCAGCTTCTCGAATTCTGGTTTTTAGTTCCTCTAAATCACGTGGCAAAGGCGGTACAAACACACGGTCCTTTAGTTACCCCCATAGAAAAAAGTCACATGCAGTCATATCGGGTGACCTTGGTGGCCATGTCATGAAACATCTGTCCCTTACTCCAGCACGTCCTATCCAACATTCACCTTTGCTGCCTGTTGTTGTAGCAAGAAAACTCGTAGCAGACGACGATGACTTATTCAGCCGCTTAATTTTCAGCGACCAAGCGACATTCCATACGAGTGGGAAAATTAGCAAACACAGTTGTCGTGTTTGGGGTACACAGAAACCTCACAGAATCATTGAACATGAGCGTGATTCATCAAAGGTGAATGTTTTCTGCGCGTTGTCACAACGAAAACTGTACGGACCTTTCTTCTTCATTGAGGCTACTGTGACTGGACATTCATATCTGGACATGTTGGAGCAATGGTTGGTGCCTCAACTTAGACAAGATCTCTATGACGATTTCATCTTTCAGCAAGATGGGGCTCCGCCACATTTCCACAATGCAGTTCGTGCTTAGGCCTACCTGAATACGGAGATGTCTGATCGATGGATATTTAAGATACAATTAATTAATTAATTAATTAAATTAAATTAATTTTATATCAGTATTAACTAATTAAGCTAATGTTAATAGACGAAAATTCATTTTTATTTCTTTAATAATTCAAGTTATTAGAGTTTGGATAATCTTTAATTTATTAACTAAAAATAAAACAAATGTTTGTACTCACATTAATGAGATGGATAAGCCTACCGATTCTTGCACAGTTGTTCTATATTTGGACTATGGTGGTAAGCTTAAGTCGGAGATCGTCACATACATCGAGTCAATTTCGGTAGCCTACTTTATTTTTATTAGAGTTCTCACACAGATGCGTAGAAGAAAATTGAATTTAATCTCTAAAGCACCATTGTACAGTTCACTATATTCTCTTTTCACTTGTGATGAGGTCCAGAAATGAACCATTTCTTCCGCTGGAATTTCTTTTTAAGTCCGTTCTCATTCGATAGTTCAATTAACTGTTCTCTTTCACTCAATAGAAGTTTGTTAGTTTCAATATCGCAATGAAGGTCGGTCGGGACAAGTTACCTGGTTGAGGTTTTTTCCGGGGTTTTCCCTCGACCCAATACGAGCAAATGCTGGGTAACTTTCGGTGCTGGACCCCGGACTCATTTCACCGGCATTATCACCTTCATTTCATTCAGTCGCTAAATAACCTAGATGTTGATAAAGCGTCGTAAAATAACCCAATAAAACACATGAAAAGTTTCGGGCCTCTGTTATGAATTCGAGTGATCCCTGGCTGGGTTACAGGCGCGGCGCCAGATGTGCAGGGAAAAGATGGCGAGAAACACCACATTCATAGTGCTTTAAATCCCTCTTTTGTTGTTGAGAGTAGAGTGAGAAGTCGGTAGACGGATACGGTAATAAATTTCATAAGATGTCAGTACTGGGAGAAAAAGTGAAAGGCGATTGCCATGTGTCATTTCCAAACTCTGAGATTTTCGGCTGTCGAGTGATACGCAATTCGTTTGAATTTTATTTTTCTTCTGCCTTTTTCTAAAGGACCACATGGGCAGACCTCGAGGACCACAGTTGGTCCGCGGACCATAGTTTGAGAAACGCTGACGTATTGTATTCGGTAGAAAACACAAGAATAAAGAGAACAATTCTTTTTTACGGAATGGTAGCCTATGCAAAACACAACTTGTCAGGTAAAAAGTCGAATTCGGTAAATTTTTAACTTGGGATGTTTGTCAATTCAGGTATTCAATTGTAACTGTGATGGTACATTTTCTGGGTCTCATGAGTAAAGGCCGGTTCATAATAAACCGGGAACGAGAACGAGAATGAAAACGAGAAGTAGAGGACGTGAATATGAAAATTTTTGATTCACAATAAACCGAGAACGTAGACGACTATGCATATCGATATGCATGTCAATAACGATATGTAAAGTCGATATTACGCATTCTGATATTATTTGTGTATAATTGACCAATGGCTTTCTCTCATGAGTACAAGGCAGCCAACATAAACACAGGTTAACCAACTTCGAAATTTCAACTGAAAAATTTCATTAGGTACGGTACTATAGATATGCCCATGCATCTTTATTATCACAAGCTATTTTAAGTCTACCATAACGTAAAATAATTAGAGAAGAAACATTTGTAATAGAACAAAAATGAACACAACAGTAGTTGTAGTGTGTAATACAACCAATACAGTAATGAAATATGATTCACTTACGATCGGTGTTCAAAGATGCAGCTATTGAAAGCCACGTATTCTCCTTCATTTTCTCATCTTTATACGAAGCGCGCCGCTTATCGTAAACGTGAGGACTTTCCTCAACACTCAATATTAGAATCTCATCAAATAGAACTTGCTCCATGATGCACAGCACAGAACAAAATAATGCATAGGTTATGTCACGGTCTTCTTGCTACAAAATATACGACGACAAAATAGCTTTTAGATGGCAATAGAATGAATCTAGTGGGCTGTGATCGGAAACGTGAACGCCAAAGTTGAAACTTGGCCAACTCTCCGTTCCCGATCCCGGGTTCCGGCAAGCTTTTCGTTAATTGTGAATGCTCACATTTAAATGTACACATTTTAATAATTTTACCGTTTTCATTTTCGTTCCGATTCTCGTTTCCGGTTTATTGTGAACCAGCCTTAAGGATCACAAAACAAATCCAACTTGGACTGAAGCAGGTCAATATCTTTAAATCGCCCATGGAACTCTTCCCAGAGATTTTTAAAAGTATTTACACTGTTGAGCACGGAGTTCAATTATTGAAGGCGTTGAAATTATAAAAATTGTTCTCTGATCTCTGTGGCATCCACAATAAAGTCTTAATCTGAAATATATATATTTTGATGTACCGAAGTACATATGATATTTCCATGCAGATATTCTGCGTCATCACATGATGAAAGAGTGATGGAACGGAGAAAAATTCTCTCCGGCGCCGGGATTTGAACCCGGGTTTTCAGCTCTACGTGCTGATGCTTTATCCACTAAGCCACGCCGGATACAATCCCGACGCCGTTTAGAATCGTCTCAGATTAAGCTCCATCTCTTGGGTTCCCTCTGGTGGCCGCCCTCTGCACTACGTCATAGATGTCTATGAACGCAGGACCGAAGTCCATACATGTGTTGAGGTGCACTCAGATGAGTGACTGATTGGCCGGGATTCGACGGTACGGGCGCCGTCTTAAATCACGAAGTGATTTATTACGCATATCATATATATATATATATATATATATATATATTTATATTTTGATGTACCGAAGTACATATGATATTTCCATGCAGATATTCTGCGTCATCACATGATGAAAGAGTGATGGAACGGAGAAAAATTCCGGCGTGGCTTAGTGGATAAAGCATCAGCACGTAGAGCTGAAAACCCGGGTTCAAATCCCGGTGCCGGAGAGAATTTTTCTCCGTTCCATCACTCTTTCATCATGTGATGACGCAGAATATCTGCATGGAAATATCATATGTACTTCGGTACATCAAAAAAATATATATATGATATGCGTAATAAATCACTTCGTAATTTAAGACGGCGCCCGTACCATCGAATCCCGGCCAATCAGTCACTCATCTGAGTGCACCTCAACACATGTATGGACTTCGGTCCTGCGTTCATAGACATCTATGACGTAGTGCAGAGGGCGGCCACCAGAGGGAACCCAAGAGATGGAGCTTAATCTGAGACGATTCTAAACGGCGTCGGGATTGTATCCGGCGTGGCTTAGTGGATAAAGCATCAGCACGTAGAGCTGGAAACCCGGGTTCAAATCCCGGCGCCGGAGAGAATTTTTCTCCGTTCCATCACTCTTTCATCACTTAATCTGAAAGCTTTTAACAATATCTATCAAGTCACAAATTAATTGATTCTTTCCTTGCATGCGCGTCGAGCAATAATTAATCTTGTAGCCTTGTGGGAGAAAGTACGGTCCTAACTGATGTGTGCTATTTTCATGAAGTAGAGAAAGGCTCTATGCAATGTTGCTTCCATTGTATTCGAGCGATAAATTACATTGGTGTTAAATGTTTTAAATCTGTTTTATATCGGTGTTGGATTGAAGTGTCGTGATAAAATTCATGAATTTTTTTTACACTGAAGGAATTACTAATATGGTTACGCTATGGAATTAAGTAGCTATCATTTATCATGGAAAGACAGTCACGATTCGGATGTTAATTGTGAAAATGTTGTATTGCACGGCAAACAAGCAATAATTTTCACACACTCGTATTTATGTATACAGAACAGAACAAACAATCCTCCCGCCGGGCTTTTATGATAATCATAAATTAATTTAATAGGTTCCGTATTTTTGTGTGAAATATTTTACTGGGCTTGAAACCAAACAAATTTCACAGAGAAAGATAGCTCGTATCGTCGGCTAGGTAAATTTGAAATATAAACAGAGAGAATTTGTTCAATCCTGATACATCGAGAGGTACAAGTTTATTAAAGTGCGATAAAATACTGATATGTTTGCTGCTTTTCGTTCACCGCAAAATAAAACGATAGGCATATAAAATACGACAAAAAGTTTATTTGGATTACATTTCTGCAGAGGAGTTTTCCTATGATTGATCTATCTTGTTTCGGGGACCGATAGACTGTCGTTCTTTCAGACTTTCATCCATTCATTCTCTACATTTACTGAATATACCTAATTATTTCATAAACCCACCCACTTATATCCTAGAGCCAACTATAGGACTGTTTTCCTTAAACATGATGGAGAGTCAAAAAGTAACTTTAATAATTGTTTTATAATTTATAAACTTGTACTTGCTATTTTGGAAAAGGAAATTGTACCACAACAATGGAAAGAGTCCATAATTGTACCTGTTTTTAAGAAGGGGGACAAAACCAACTGTGGTAACTTTCGAGGAATATCATTTTTGTTGACGTCGTACAAAATTTTGTCCAATATTCTTTTGAGAAGATTAACTCCGTACGTAGATGAAATTATTGGAGATCATCAGTGTGGTTTTAAGCGTAATAGATCGACTATTGATAAGATTTTTTGTATTCGACAGATAATGGAGAAAAAATGGGAGTATAAGGGTACAGTACATCAGTTATTCATAGATTTCAAAAAGGCTTATGACTCGGTTAAGAGGGAAATATTATATGATATTCTTATTGAATTTGGTATTACCAAGAAACTAGTTCGATTAATTAAAATGTGTTTCAGTGATACATACAGCAGAGTCCGTATAGGTCAGTTTCTTTCTGATGCTTTTCCAATTCACTGCGGGCTAAAGCAGGGAGATGCACTATCACCTTTACTTTTTAACTTCGCTTTAGAATATGCCATTAGGAAAGTTCAGGATAAAGGCAGGGTTTGCAATTGAACGGGTTACATCAGCTTCTTGTCTATGCGGATGACGTGAATATGTTAGGAGAAAATCCACAAACGATTAGGGAAAATACGGAAATTCTACTTGAAGCAAGTAAAGCAATCGGTTTGGAAGTAAATCCCGAAAAGGCAAAGTATATGATTATGTCTCGTGATGAGAATATTGTACGAAATGGAAATATAAAAATTGGAAATTTATCTTTTGAAGAAGTGGAGAAATTCAAATATCTGGGAGCAACAGTAACAAATATAAATGACACTCGAGAGGAAACTAAACGCAGAATAAATATGGGAAATGCGTGTTATTATTCGGTTGAGTAGCTTTTATCATCTAGTCTTCTGTCAAAAAATCTGAAAGTTAGAATTTATAAAACAGTTATATTACCGGTTGTTCTGTATGGTTGTGAAACTTGGACTCTCACTCTGAGAGAGGAACATAGGTTAAGGATGTTTGAGAGTAAGGTGCTTAGGAAAATATTTGGGGCTAAGAGGGATGAAGTTACATGAGAATGAAGAAAGTTACACAACGCAGAACTGCACGCATTGTATTCTTCACCTGACATAATTAGGAACATTAAATGCAGACGTTTGCGATGGGCAGGGCATGTAGCACGTATGGGCGAATCCAGAAATGCATATAGACTGTTAGTTGGGAGACCGGAGGGAAAAAGACCTTTGGGGAGGCCGAGATGTAGGTGGGAGGATAATATTAAAATGGATTTGAGGGAGGTGGGATGTGATGATAGGGACTGGATTAATCTTGCACAGGATAGGGACCGCTGGCAGGCTTATGTGAGGGCGGCAATGAACCTTCGGGTTCCTTAAAAGCCATTTGTATGTATGTATGTATGTATGTATGTATGTATGTATGTATGTATGTATGTATGTATGTATGTATGTATGTATGTATGTATGTATGTATGTATGTATGTATAATCAAAGCTCGGAACTTGGGGACTTGTGTCTTTGCACGTGACTAAGCGACCGGACTTCAATGTCAACAAACTCCCGCTTCCAGCACGGAGGTACTGTCAGGTCTGCTACAAAAGTGGTTTCTGGCTGCAGCAACATATTGATAATATTATGGTAGGTTGAAACACGTAATTTCATAGCATATATATAATAAAAATAAACATGAGAAATATATCAAATTTACTGTTCTGCTGTGTACATTTTATTACAGTGTATGACTATCTACATTCGAAGATTTTTCGGTAGCAGACTTAAAATACTGAATGTTTTCACTGTTACTGTTTTCTGTTCGATTTTCAGCAGTTGCTAGCTGATCTCGTATCTAAGAAAGATAAGTATATCCTAAATTTTTCTCGAAAATAGTTTTCAATTAGTGTGTCACTACTAGGGCAAGCCCCTCTACGTCTCGATCCATGGCTATGGACAGACATTTCTACAATTTAAAGGACTACAATGCCTTCAATGAATTTCGTTTCCAGCCTCTAGTTTGTGTGTGGCACAACTTACAAAATATAAACTCTCCATTGGAAAAAATAATGTATCTCCTCCGAATTCTCCACGAAATTCTGTATCTTAAATTTAAAACAAAATGTATTTTCAAACTTCTATAATACCCATTCGAAATAACACGTATTTTCTATTTCCTCAAACAGACCGTTTACCTTTAATTCTCTGAATGTCATTGGCTTCGACATAACAGTTTCTTCGTCCGTCTTCCTGTCATTAGTTGTGGCCACTTTCTTAGTACACACGACTGTCCCTGAGCACCTGCAGCGTGAGCTTTGTGTACGTTGTACCTGTAACCTTACTCATGCATACGACACAAGTCCCCAGTTCCGAGCTTTGATAATAATTGTTTTATTAATTGAATATATACAATAAGACTACAAACACTTCATCACTTTTCAACATAGTCTCCACTACTTTCGATGAAAGTGTTTCTGTTGTACTATATTGAAAAGCGATGAAGTGTTTGTAGTCTTATTTATTTATTTATTTATTCTGGTGTGTACAAATTCAATTAATAAAACAATTATTAAGGTTACTTTTTGACTCCTCTTCGTATATCCATTCTCTCTGATGTCCAGATTCTTCATTCTGTCGCTCGCTTATTTCCGCACGCTCGCCTATTTTCTCTATAGGTCTCTCACTTTATCTATATGTTGACTCAATTTATCTACACGTTCGCCCACTTTATCTACACGTTCGCCCACTTTATCTACACGTTCTCCCAGTTGTTCTACAGTTCTGCCAATATTCTCTACTAGTTCGCTCACTATCTCTATATATTCGTCCATTTTCTCTATATGTTCGCCCACTTTTTCTACAAGGTCGCCGAATTACTCTACACTTTAGCCTACTTTCTCTATTTCTTCACTCATTTTATCCACATGTTCGCCAACTTTTTCTGTACGTTCGCATATTTTTTATATATATTCGTCCTTTTTACATACATTCGATCATTTTTCTATACATTCACCCATTTTCTCTAAATGTTCACTCACTTTCTTTCATACGCTCGCCACTTTCTCTATACGTTCGCCGACTTTCTCTACAAGTTCGCCCACTTTCTCTACACATTCGCTCACTCTCTATACGCTAGTCCTCTTTATACCATTGACCACTATCTCCACATGCTCTCCCGCCTTCTGCACAAGCACACTCACTTTTTCTATACACTTGCCTACTTTCGTTCATATGTTCTTCCACTTTCATACACTCGCCGACATTCTCTCATATGCTCTTCCAGTTTCTCTGATATGCTCCTCCGCTTTCTGTTATACACTCACCCAGCCCATTATTTTCTCATATGCTCGTCCAGTCCACTATTTTCTCATTCGATCACCCATCTCACTTCCTTATTTGCTCGCCCAATTTCTTCGTATGCTCGCCCAGTTTTTCTGTATTCAGTTTCTAATTTATATGTTGTGTCTAAAATAACTGGTGATTGTTATGCAAATGTAAAAAATGAAACAAAATACGAGTAATAAAAATGAAGCACTGCTTTTAAATTTTGGTCTGTTTCAAATAATTGGTGCCTTTTATACAATAAACAAGTGAATGAATAAATAAATAAATAAATAAATAAATAAATAAATAAATAAATAAAGAGAAAGAAAGAAAGAAAGAAATAAAGAAAGAAAGAAAGAAAGAAAGAGAGAAAGAAAGAAAGAGAGAAAGAAAGACATAAAGAGAGAAAGAAAGACATAAAGAGAGAAAGAGCGAAAGAGAGAAAGAGAGAAAGAGAGAAAGAAAGAAAGAAAGAAATAAAGAGAGAAAGAAATACATAAATAAATAAATAAACGAACGAACAAGTAAATGAGTAAATAACTAATAAATAAATAAATAAATAAATAAGTAAATAAATAAATAAGTAAATAAATAGGTAAATGAGTAAATAAGTAAATAATTAAGTAAATAAATAAGTAAATGAGTAAATAAATAAATAAGTGAATGAGTAAATAAATAAATAACTAAATGAGTAAATAAATAAATAAGTAAATGAGTAAATAAATAAATAAGTAAATGAGTAAATAAATAAATAACTAAATAAGTAAATAGAGGAATGATTGAATGAATAAATAAGCAAGCAAGCAAGCAGGCAGACAGATCCGCATCAAATACTGCTTCAACACGATAATCCACGTCCGCACTCCCCTAACATGACGAAAGCAGCTATCCAGGGGCTTGGTTGGGAGATGATTCCACATCTTCCATATTCTCCCGATCTTGCGCCCTCAGATTTCCACCTTTTCCGTTCTCTGTCGAACAATCTTCAAGAGAACTCCTTTGATAAAGAAGATGCTTTACAAACTTGGCTATGGATTTCTTTAACTCCAAACCAACAGACGCGGAATCGAAAGCTACGCAAACGTTGGCAGAGAGTTATATATAATGTAGGATAATACATTATTGTAATTTATGTCTTTTATTCGCCTCAAATAAAAACTTTTTACAGCGAAAAAACGCTAGGAATGTTTGCATCACCCCAATAAACATTTAATGTAGGCTACGTTTTTGGGTTTGAATCAGTGTTTCTCCTTGAACCTTTGTTCCCTCCCCCCCCCCCCCAGACGACGTATTTAACCTATTGTGTACTGTGTAGTAAACTAGTAATGTGTGACATCTGAATATAATATGAAATGTATTAATTTGTATTAATATAAAAAAGAAAGGGAGAGATTATACAGATGTATAACAAATAAATTGAATTGAAATTATTTGCAAGACTGTGTTTAGGAAAGGGAGAAAGCAGGAATAAATTATGAACTTAAATAGTGACCGGGGACACGCACATTTAATAACGAAATTTAGAAATGAGTGCTGTATTTTCAAGAGTGCTTGTTTTCTTCAACAAGTATCCCCTGTCAAGAGGACTTGCAACGTATGCAGTTATTTGGCCTGTATCAAATTTGTGTCAGCAGGCCATAACTGGGAAAGAGAACTTCGATTTTCGACAGGCTCTCCGTTACTGCACATTTGGTGCATTATATGTTGCGCCTACACTTCATTATTGGGTTAAATTATCAGGATTGATGTGGCCACAGATGACTCTCAAAATTGCTTTAACAAAGTCCTTTGTGGAACAATTTACATATGGTCGATTTGCTGGTGTATCGTTCTTTTGTGTAATGAGTCTCTTAGAAGGAAAATCATGTGGTGAAGCAGCGAACGAAGTCAAAGCAAAGTTTTGACCAACATATCAAGTTGGAGTTTGTGTTTGGCCAATTGCTCAGACCATTAACTTTGCTGTAGTCCCAGAAAAAAATGGAGTTATATTTGTTGGTTTTTTGTAGCATGATCTGGACATGCTTCTTAGCATACATGAAGCAGTTGGAAAGGAAGAATTTAGAGACTCCTCATGTACATAATAATGTTTAGGCTCAAAATTGTATTCTATTTAATTTTATGCTCGACCATGCCGAAATGTAGTAATTATACACCTGGTAGCAGTCCTTTAATGCATGTCATTAAAGTACAATTGTTCAGCCAATGACAACTCAGCTTACAGGTGTTCAGCCAATGACAGCTTTGTACTGTTATAAAACCGCAAGTATCGATTATTCTCGGATATGCAATCGAAAGAGAATTAGCGAAAAGTCGCGGAGGCTGGAAATCCAATACTGTCGCAGAAGGTTATGTTCTGTTACTATAATAATTAGCGTTAATTGTAAATAATATTCAAATAAATTCAATTTGTCATCTCGTTTTTCAATGTCGAATTCAATAATCAAGGTTAGCTATATCAAGTTTAACAGGATTACATCAAGGTCAATGACATTATTGTTCCTCGGAAAAAATCAATACTTTCGCGTCTGCGCACATCTCACAATTCACGATCTAGAACAAGGTCACTTCCGATCTTGTCAGATACAAATAAAATGTATACATCTGAATAATTTCAAGTTAGAAATATGGTCGAGCATAAAAAAGTCGTATGAAACTCGCCTATAATGGTAATTAAGACGCTCGTATGAATATTATGAAACTTGCTTGCGCTCGTTTCATAAACATCCATACTTGCGTCTTAATTACTATCATTATAGGCTCGTTTCATAATGTACTATTATATGTTTGTTTGTGTGGGTAGAATAATGTATTCCTTTTCTTATCAATATTTAAACTCATCCAGTATATTTTATAAGCGACTTACATTCGAAGAAGTTCCGAGATTGAATTCATTGAAGAGAAACCAGAAAAAAAAAACCATGGTCACAACAGCGATTATTGTCATGAGAGGAACAAGGGCATTGTCTGAGACTGAACTCGAGACTTCCTTCGCACAAGGCACGGGCCGTGTCGCTGAATTGTGTGCCCGTGGACTTGTGTTTTGGAACACGATTATAATATTACGCAGACCATATTCGCCAGAAAGTAGGAAATGTTATTTTAGCAGTGTGACGGACAATGCGCACTGTGCTGGCGGTGTATTGTTCCTCATGGAGTCAGGATACATTACATACCTTAATCCGGTCTTGTTGGTACGTAATTTATGGCCGCTCGCTAAATAATCTAGACAATGTCCGTCTGTCTGTTAATAATGTATGACATGTATGCTCTGTAATCCATTGAGCTTATCATTGTACTGTAGCTGTGCCCAGCACACCGCGTTTTGAAACACGTTGTATTGTTTATGTTTTCGTTACCCTAATTTAACTGACATGTCACACTTCGATCACTTGCTGGAGGATAAGGAAAAGCAAACCCGTCCGTGGAATATATCACTAGGGAGCGGATTTTTATGTGTCAAAAAAATTTAAATATATTTATTTTTATGTGCTAAAAAGTACGAAAATTTGTGCTAAAAATAAAAAAAAATATATATTTTTTTAAATATGACAAAAATACCTTATTACTTACTGGCTTTTAAGGAACCCGGAGGTTCATTGCCGCCCTCACATAAGCCCGCCATTGGTCCCTATCCTGAGCAAGATTAATCCAGTCTCTACCATCATATCCCACCTCCCTCAAATCCATTTTAATATTATCTTCCCACCTACGTCTCGGCCTCCCTAAAGGTCTTTTTCCCTCCGGCCTCCCAACTAACACTCTATATGCATTTCTGGATTCGCACATACGTGCTACATGCCCTGCCCATCTCAAACGTTTGGATTTTATGTTCCTAATTATGTCGGGTGAAGTATACAATGCGTGCAGTTCTGCGTTGTGTAACTTTCTCCATTCTCCTGTAACTTCATCCCTCTGAGCCCCAAATATTTTCCTAAGAACCTTATTCTCAAACATCCTTAATCTCTGTTCCTCTCTCAAAGTGAGAGTCCAAGTTTCACAACCATACAGAACAACCGGTAATATAACTGTTTTATAAATTCTAACTTTCAGATTTTTTGACAGAAGACTAGATGACAAATGCTTCTCAATCGAATAATAACATGCATTTCCCATATCTATTCTGCGTTTAATTTCCCGCCCAGTGTCATTTATATTTGTTACAGTTGCTCCAAGATATTTGAATTTTTCCACCTCTTCAAAGGATATATCTCCAATTTTTATATTTCCATTTCGTGCAATATTCTGGTCACGAGACATAATCATATACTTAGTCTTTTTGGGATTTACTTCCAACCCTATCGCTTTACTTGCTTCAACTAGAATTTCCGCGTTTTCCCTAATCGTTTGTGGATTTTCTCCTAACATATTCACGTCATCCGCATAGATAAGAAGCTCCAAACCCTCTGTGTTATCCTGAACTTTCCTAATGGCATATTCTAATACCTTACTTAGCTTGAAAAAAAAAATGTTACTAGGTAGGCCTACTCATCTACCACACTTGAGTGCTAGTAGTTGATCGACAATTGCAGTGAACAACAAATGTATCTCCAAATTCTCCATCACAAATGCATACCGATTATCTCTAAACAACGACTTATACTGTGAAAACGATCCTTCCACATCACAGGACGTCAGATGTGCATATTTAAAGAGAGGAATGTCACAAACACATACACCGTCAATTTCACCTACAGGCACAGCTTCCACTAATTAAGCAACTTTACATATTTTTTTGTAGGCCAATCCACTGTTTTTCCCAAACACATTCTGGAATTTGCCCCTTAGTAATTGTGCTTCTGAACCTGGTAGCGAGTGTAGTTTAATTTCCACGGCACAAACCTCCCTGTTTCAGACAACAGGTTTTTGGATGTTTCGGGTTTTCTTTATGTAGTCACACAAAAAGCTTAAATTTGCTAATGGGAAAGCCAAATCGTTTTTTAAATAACCATCTTTCAGTATATCTTGAAGGATATCGATTGACGAAGCCCGATAACAGGGAATCACAACAAGATGTATTGCCTTACTTGATAGGCATGAGTGAGAGGCGAGAGATTTTGTTTAAATTAAATAATGTTCATACCCGAGCTCTTATCTGTTATGTTTCACAAACAAAATGTGGAATGAAATCATCTTCAGCAACAATAAACATTCCTAATTATGTGTTACAAGATCTCTCCTTCTTGTCCATGTTAATTTATTCTCTAATAATAACACTGATATGCTGCCTAGCAGTTCTCAGAACTTGAGGCGATACTATTACGAGAATGGATCACGTATGTATCACACAGCGCTTAGAAACACGAAGCTATCAAGAAATCTGAAAAAAGATAACGTACTTCTGAGTGATATAATTGATTTAGTCCACACCTGCGAAGTAACGGTCAGCGCGTCTGGCCGCGAAACCAGGTGGCTCTGGTTCGAATCCCGGTCGGGGCAAGTTACCTGGTTGAGGTTTTTTCCGGGGTTTTCCCTCAACCCAATACGAGCAAATGCTGGGTAACTTTCGGTGCTGGACCCCGGGCTCATTTCACCGGCATTATCACCTTCATATGATTCAGACGCTAAATAACCTAGATGTTGATACAGCGTCGTAAAATAACCCAACAAAATAAATAATTGATTTAGTTTTAAAATATTTAAAAGTTCTTGTAAAAAATTATTTAATTAAAAAAACTCCAAGATTTATGTGTTTATAATAGATTTCCTGAAAATATGTATTTACATAATTTTTTTGTGAAAATATGTGTTTTTATGTGAAATGAAATTCGAGTTTTAAACTTGAAACTTAATGTTCGGAATTTTTAACTTTGTTAATTGTGTTTTATCACACGCAAAAAGAATATTTAATTACTTAGGAATCCGCTCCTTATATATCACACTTTGCAGCGTCTTACAACTTTCCACTTTGGGCGTCTCAGAATTTGTCGCCAACAAATTATGTGCGTAACTTTCTTTCCATTAAATGCCTTTACATAAAGGAAAATGAATATTCATGGCGTCAGATGATATGTTTTAATGCACAACTCATGTGCCAAGCCTACTTCGTAATTCCTGTAAATAAATGTTTCGATCATATCTCCAAAGTTCTGAGCCCTCTTTTATATTTTAAATTTTAACCACTACACCTATCCTACTCTGTAGCCTCCATCTTTCAAAGATTAGAAAATTTTTAATAACGAGTAGAAAAATTATGTGTAGTCTGTAAGAATACATTTCATTTAGCACTCATTTTTCCGTCAATATAAAGTGATCCCCTGCCATTTGTCAATTTACTCTACATAACACAAAAAATTATAGGACAAATCTTTGACTATTTTTGAAGTAAACAGATATTGTGCATTTTTATTAAAAAAAATATTCGTAATCTTTTTACTAAAATTTTTATATTTATTTTTGTATTTATTTAATCTGGTGAAGTTAAGACCATAAAGATTTCCATCACAATTTGTGGTCCGTTTATTTCAGACAATAATACTTACATGCTTTCTTAACCGATCGTGTTTTTCAACAACCTTCTACCGGGTGTTCATTTCAAAGTGTGTCATGACGTCACTGTTGTTGAGTCACCGATTTGAAGCGAGTTTCAGCTTATATGTTAGAGAAGTTGCCTATTATTTAAGGCGTTCTTCAATCTGAACTTGAGAACGTGTACGGTATAACTTGAACGTCGTAGCAACAGATGACAGTCTGTACGGTCTGTGTTCTACCATAACCTCTTTCGAACTGTGTTTTGCGCCGGCAAGTCGTACGCAGGGTATTTGTTATCATCGGTTGCGTACGGTAACATTCCACAACACAAATCAAATGCTCCGTGTCCATGTTGACCGTCGAAGTTAATGTCAACAAATACGTAAGTAATCGTCTTAACCCTCTCCCCATATCCCGACAGTACGTATTTCCAAACAGTTCACATTCCTGCCACTACCGGCGTTACCGTACGTATCGGCACGTACTCTTCAGAATGAACGCCGTACTTGCTAGCCAACTTCTCTGCCTCTTAGATTATACACCTGAGCTGCGGAAGTGTAGGAAGATTGAATTCTCTAGGCTCATCAGCTAGCCACATGACGGCATACAGCGAGCCAAGACACATTTTGAACTGAACACTCAGTAGTGGAGTGCAGAGACCTACTGCTACAGTACAGTATGGAGGAATCTAAAAGACGGAACATAACATTTAACATTTAACGATTTACAGCTCGAACTTATTGATTTTCAATGTGACCTAAGGGCTAAACATTGTTTGAATAATACTACTAGCCTGGTTGAGTTTTACAAGACTAAACATTAGCAATAATATCCACGACTACACAGGCTGGCTGTGAAAATAATTGCTATGTTTGGCTCAACATTTA
The DNA here is from genome assembly GCF_040183065.1 of Periplaneta americana. NCBI lineage: Eukaryota > Metazoa > Arthropoda > Insecta > Blattodea > Blattidae > Periplaneta > Periplaneta americana. The sequence goes on from NC_091119.1 coordinate 183,899,442, forward strand.
TATTTGTGAGCAACTGTTTTCTATAATCAACTTTAATAAGGGCAGGCATCGAACATCTGTAACTGATGTTTCATTACGATCAGTAGGCTACTGTTCCTTTCAGCTGCCAACAGCATAAAACCTCGTTTTGATGTACTGAAAAATAAAAATATAACAAAATAATATTGTACATTTAAGTAACTATAGAATTTCTATTATTTCTGTAAAATAAATATTTCTTTATTAATTAATAATAGTCCAAGATAGTTTTGCAAACACTGAACGGGAATTCATTTCATAAACACTCGTAATAGTACTTCCTTTTGTGTATATTTTGTACGGGATGACCCCTTCTTCCAGTCCACCCTTATACAGAGCGCAGCTAATATCTACATTCCGCTCATGAGCTGTGAGCCGGCTCGGAGAGCGCAAACCTTGTGCAGGCCTGATATAAACACTTAAAATGAAACAAAATTGCTCATAAAATATATAGAAAACTTATAAACAGTCAGTTTTGTTATGCATACTCCATTTTTCAGATCTTACTTTAGCTATCATAAACCAACTGTTTAATTTTTTTAATTCTGAAGAGTTTTGAGTGTAAGAGTGTTAATTTTGACCACAGTTTGTTGTCTGTCATTGCACGAATATTTAAAAAGGCTGCTGTACATTACAGCTTCAGAAATTTCACGCGTAGAGGCAATACACTCATTTTAATACAATTTTCATCTATTGAATTTTTTGTCCCTTTCACTTCAGTTGTTGACTCACATTAATGTTTACATCTCTCATATTCTATTATTCTACTCTATACATCTTTCTCTTTTCTTCGCCTTTTAGTTTCTCTTTTTTTTAGTCTATTTTTATTTGCGAACTCTTACAAAATTGTTCGTTCTTTCGCTTACAAATAGTCCTTCGTCTCATATCATTAGTCGTTGTTGTTGACTAAATTGAAAACAATTTGTAACAATTCGCAAGGGCTGGAAGTCGTTCTTACATTTTTACTCACCTCGCATGAAGGTAATTCAACCTTTAAAAAACGTCGACAATTTGTACTCTTGATATAGAATGGAAACATCGAAGCTACGCCTTTTCTAACAATTAGAAGACCATACAAGATACCGTAATGCTTAGTAGACTGGTATATAAGCTTAGAAATGGCAGAAGCATTTTCTTCCTTCATTTGTTGGCCTTCATTAATTTACCGAACTTCATCTTATTATTCATTAAGAAGTTGTACCCAGAGGGCGTACAATACGACAGGTAAATGACATACATCTTTATACCCAATAATTTGTGCTCCAGAAGGAAATTGTTTGTTCGTAAGTTGAAGCTTTCTGAAACTAACGGCTCTTGAAACTTGGAGAAACTATTTCCAAGTCTAGCTCAAGCAGTAACAGCGTCACAGTCTGCTCCGGAGATAGAACAAGCGAAGAACGAATTCTGCCTAGGCCTAGCAGCTGTAAGAAAACTTTGTTTCAATATATAGGCCTACGTATAGAATTTTTAACCTCATTGATGTACCGTACCATATCACATACTGAAAACAAAAATATAATCTTGTACGTAATTGAAAAAGTAATGAAATCTATACTAATAATAAAAGTGTAACCAAAATTATTCTGATAATTTTCGCTTTTCCAAAAAGAAAAAAAATAATGTTAACTTGTATAATTAACCATCCTGAGACCGAAAATCGCATTTTTGAAATTTTTGTTTGTAAGTTTGTCTGGATGTTTGTTACCCTTTTCACGCGAAAATGGCCGAACCGATTTCTATGAAAGTTGGTATGTGTAAAACACAGTTCTTCTGCTATATGAAAAAAAAAATATATTTTTACAATTTAAAACATATTATTAATATTTTTTAAAAAATTAAAAATGGTGGCAGTTTACTATGCAGTGATGGAGCGTTTCCCTCATAACTCATAAAACTTTTTAAATTTTTCATGTTCTCTCTCTTTTATTTTATTGCTAAAACTCATATTTACAATATCGTGTTCTTTCAACTACATTCCTTAATAAATAATATTTTTTATTTTGTGTTGGAATAAAATACAGATATTTGAGCATTTTTTAAAATGAATTTATTTATCAGACAATCTATCAAATGTAGAGAAGTGATCTTGCATCATATTGTAGATATGACATGCATAAATAAACACAAAAAATTCATAACATGATGCTGGATATTTTTTGAGTTGTGTGGGAAACGCTTCATCACTGCACAGCGAACTGAATTTTGAAAAAAAAAAAAAAAAAAAAAAATGTAAATGATTTTTTTAAATCGTAAAAATATTTTTTTCATATAGCAGAAGGACAGTGTTTTATACATACTAATTTTGATTATTGTACAAGTTACACTAATGGAGGAAAAAATGTTAAATATTTCCAAAATTTTACTGCTGTGAGCTGTACCTAACCCCTTAAAGACCTTCATGAGAATCACTGAAAATGTTTTAAATTCTTAGAAAGTGGATAAATTAATAAAGAACTGGTTATTCTCTAGTTAATAAACTGAAATAAGTATATTCGTCTTTATTTGTTTAGTTTAATTGAAAATATTTCTGGTTAACAATATTTACTCGTATATACTGTATTTTTCAGCCTGAAATTTACTTAATCTAGTCATAGAGAGTAAGTAGATAAGTCACGTATAAGCGTGAGCAATATTCTGTTAGTATTCGAAATAAGGGATAGAACAACGTCAGCGATGGCATATTCTCTCTCTTTACTGTGCGGAAGGGTAGGCTAAAGAATCAGAATATCGGCTTATAGGTATCCAAATCACGGAATCAATTTTGTCAGACAGTTTCGCGGTACTAAATCCGATTATATACCTCCCTGAACAAGAAGAATAAGTGGCTGATCGTATTTCCGAAGTTCTGAACTCTTGAAAGATGCCGTGAAGTGATGGACGAATTTGTATAGCAGAGCATCACTTCAATCAAGTTAGCAGCACAGTAAGAAAATACGTTTTTTGTCATTGGCTTCTGTCCCTATATGACGCCTTGCCTGAAGGGATTACAACGGATATAAATTTTTTATCTACTTCATCTCAATTAAGAGAGGTCTATGTAAACAGACATTTCACTCACATGCTGAATATATATCTTTATACGGCCAATTCTAAGTACATGAAACGAATTTATATAAAAAATATTTATGACAAAAAAGTGTTAGGCATTAATGGGTAACGAAATTCTCCAAGTTTATATCTATACTTGATGCGCATTCGCTACATTCCTACGTTTTATCAGGGATGCTATTGCTGTGTGTATGTGTATGTATGTGTGTATGTATTTATTCACACTGCAAATGGGTATATACCCGGTGGCAGTGGTCACTAATTACACTCAATAATGACAATTAGTAATAAACACAACTAATAAAAACAATAATTAATAATAATAATAAAATAATAATAACAAGGAGCATCCTAAATTAATGAAGCATAGTCACTTAAAATAAAGTTTAAAGTAAACCTAATTTGTATTTTAACCTTAAGTTCGAACTAAGACCCACGAGTGTGACAGGTTCGTAACTGCACAAGTACCTTTCGGCACTACACTTATTTCGCTGTCAACTCACTCACTGCACTGATTCTACCTGATTTCACTAACAGTTCTAACCATTTCACTGTTCAAATACTTTGCACAGCCACTTCACTGACACTAACACACTTCACTTACACAATAGACTTCACTGACACTACACACTTCACTGACACAACACACTTCCTCACTGATAGAACACTTCAAATAACAAGATATCAATTACACTATTTAAGTAGTGTGTATAATATACTACCGTCTATTAGTAAAGTCCTTAAGCCTATTTTTAAATACATTTTTGGTTATTAGTAAAGCCTTTAGTAAGTCTGCAGGTAAAGCATTCCAGTCCCTGATAGTACAATTGAGAAAAGAAAACTTTCCAGTGTCCGTCCTCTGTTTTCTTTCCCTCAATTTATATGAGTGGTCGTTCCTTGAAGAGTAATTTGACGGCTGCAACCTATTTTTTATTTCTCTCCAGGCAGGCTCACCTCTGTATGTTTTGAACATTGCGCATATTTTGAACATTGTGCTCTGCGGTCAGGGCGTAGAAAATCTAAGGTCCATTTTTCTTCGTTGACGGTATCATATGTGTGAATGTCCTATGTTGGCATTCTGCAGTAATTCTTAATCCCGCAATTAGAGTTGGACTCCAACGAATACCTGTTCCAGCAAGATGGCGCACCACCCCATTATCACAATGAAGTCCGGTATTTTCTGAATTAACTTATTTCACCACTGGATTGATCGTACTACTGCCAGTGATCTGACATTTCGTAATTGGCCATCCAAATTGCCTGATCTTACTCCTGTGTTTTTTCTTTTGGGGTATGTGAAGGACGCTCTTTATGAGCCAGCTCTTCTACAAAATCTGTACATTACGACATGAGACAGACTGGAAATCTTGATATCACATAATGTCAAGAGATACACTTGAAATCTTGATATGTTAGCACATGGTGACGAGAGATGCTGGGAATCTTGATATGTCAGCACATGGTGATGAGAGATATACTGAAAACCTTGATATGTTGGCACATGGTAACGATATATATATATATATATATATACATACTGCAAATATTGATCTGTTAGCACATAGTGACGAGAGATATGCTGGGAATCTTGATATGTTAGCATTTGGTGACGAGAGATGCTGGGAATCTTGATATGTTAGCACATGGTGACGAGAGATGCTGGGAATCTTGATATGTCAGCACATGGTGATGAGAGATATACTGAAAGCCTTGATATGTTGGCACATGGTGACGAGATATATATACTGGAAATATTGATCTGTTAGCATATAGTGACGAGAGATATGCTGGGGATCTTGATATGTTAGCATTTGGTGACGAGAGATGCTGGAAATCTTCATATGTCAGCACATGGTGATGAGAGATATACTGAAAGCCTTGATATGTTGGCACATGGTGACGAGATATATATACACATACTGGAAATATTGATCTGTTAGCACATAGTGACGAGAGATATGCTGGGAATCTTGATATGTTAGCATTTGGTGACGAGAGATGCTGGGAATCTTGATATGTCAGCACATGGTGATGAGATATGCTAGGAATCTTGATATGTTAGCGTTTGGTGACGAGATATGCTGGGGATCTTGATATGTTAGCACATGGTGACGAGAGATGCTGGGAATCTTGATATGTCAGCACATGGTGATGAGAGATATACTGAAAGCCATGATATGTTGGCACATGGTGACGATATATATATATATATATATATATATATATATATATATCGGAAATATTGATCTGTTAGCACATAGTGACAAGAGATATGCTGGGAATCTTGATATGTTAGCATTTGGTGACGAGAGATGCTGGGAATCTTGATATGTCACCACATGGTGATGAGAGATATACTGAAAACCTTGATATGTTGGCACATGGTGACGAGGTATATATACTGAAAATATTGATCTGTTAGCACATAGTGACGAGAGATATGCTGGAAATCTTGATATATGAGCACATCACGAGAATTATACTGGAAATCTTGATATGTTATCACATGGTGACGAGATATCTGCAGTGCTTGGGAAAAGTGACACAAGTCAGTTTCCACAAACCTTTTTTGATAATTTATTGACAACTTACGGAACATCTGCTCGCTTGGAAAAAAATACGTAAGTATTCCTCCCATTACAATAACTCATACCAGAAGAAAATCAAATCGACATAAACCAGTGTAAGTTGTCAATAAATTATCAAAGAAGGTTTGTGGAAACTGACTTATGTCACTTTTCCCGAGCACTGCAGATATATACTTGAATATTGATATGTTAGAACATAGTGACGAGAGTTATGCTGAAAATGTTGATGTGTTACCATATCGGTGACTGAGAACCAGACTGTTTAAGTCCAACTTTTTATAAGAAAAAAAATCTGTGTTTCATTGTGTTCCAGTTCTTGTCTGCATATATGAATCGAACAAAATTGTAAATATTCCTCTCCATAAGGTTGCTATGAAGCTATTACAAATTGTTTTATGAAGCTTTGAATGTCAGGAGCTTAAAATAGCTCTCCTGAAAAAAAAATAAATAGTAAAATGGACTTGGAACAGTCTGGTTCTGGGCCATCTATATGGTGACGAGAGATATACTGAAAATCTTGATGTTACCACATGGTGAGAAAGGTATACTGGAAATCTTGGTACGTTATGTTAGCACATGGCGAGAAATGTATAGGAAATTTTGATATGTTACCATATGATGAAGAGAAATATAAAACGGCGAGTTCATAAATTCATAGATTGGATTGTGTATTCAGCAAATCCTTGATAAAAGATGAAGTACACCATAAATCCGTCAATCAGTCTTGAGATTCCTGATGGATCTTAGATAGGATCAGTCGTTTGGCATCAGATCCATCAAGTTGCGTTGCCGATGTTTCTGATGAATAATATGATGAAGTTCTTTGAGGTTAAGGAAACAAAAGACTGGATTGTTCCTCTTGAAGGCGAGAAAGATGAGAACTTCAGCTGTTGAAGTTTGTGACGCGAACTGAGGAAGTGATAATAGTATCCACCCAACTGTACACTTTTATGTCTTTTAGGTTAGGATATATTATATAATGTGTTTTATTGTGCCATTTCCATTTTAATATGTGTGTTCTTTTAGAGAGTAGTTGGATGTAATCATAGGTGGGAGGGGGGGAACCTAGAAAGGAGGACTTGTTTTGGGTACAAAGCACGTACGGTCAGAAGACACGTGCATTGGATTTTAGAGAAAATTATAATAATATAAAATCTGTATGTATAATATTACTCAATAAATCTATCTATCTATCTATCTATCTATCTATCTATCTATCTATCTATCTATCTATCTATCTATCTATCTATCTATCTATCTATCTATCTATCTATCTATCTATCTATCTATCTATCTATCTATCTATCTATCTATCTGTCTGTCTGTCTGTCTGTCTGTCTGTCTGTCTGTCTGTCTGTCTGTCTGTCTGTCTGTCTGTCTGTCTATCTAATGTAATCTATCTAATCTAATCTATCTAATCTAATCAATCTAATCTATCTAATCTAATCTAATCTATCTAATCTATCTTATCTATCTTATCTATCTTATCTACCTTATCTATCTTATCTACCTCATCTATCTATCTTATCTATCTTATCTACCTTATCTATCTATCTATCTTATCTATCTTATCTGTCTGTCTGTCTGTCTTTCAACAATCAAACACACCCACATAATAGGCAGATAAGTTCGAGATGACGCCGTGATCTAGTAGGCTCTGAGGATGGTGCGTGAAGCATTGAAACAGCTGTAAGCCGCACAAATCTTACATAATTAACACGAGTAAGTCCACTAGTTAATCAATTAATTATAGTCAAGTGTTAAAAGTAGTGTACGCAAGATTCAAAATGGATGATACTAATGTTTAGAGTGTTCTTCTTCTTCTTCTTCTTCTTCTTCTTCTTAAAGAGATTTACGTCTTTTAAGTTACAAACTAGGGATCCATATCGTTATTCTACCAAATGAGCTACCACGACTAATGTAAACCATTCATAAATTCTAGTGAACACGCAATGCAGAACGCTCGACCTGGGGTTGCGGTAGTTCGTGAGAGTTTCGTTACATCTGCGTTTCAATAGCCGAAGTTACTTGATAAAGGAAAGAGCAAAGGCCACGGACAGCAGACGCAATGAAAATTCTCAACTGGAATCTAGATAGCGGAACACTGAACATGTAAAAGATACCTGGCATGAGGGAATACTAATGTATATGGATATTTTTCCTCTCTCTCTTTGCAAAGGGAAACAAGGAGATACAAACGTATTCTACAGGAAATATTTTCCCGATTCTGTTTAGTAATAGTAATAGAAATAATAATATTAATAATAGTAGTAATAATAATAATAATGGTTATTTCGCTTGTGTACCAATTCACAAATTGAATGAAAGAATCCGTTTAATTTCAACCAATCAGAGCCATTTGTCACTTCAATAATGTAGATTTTATATAATCACTTTTGTCTTTTTGCTGTTGATTAGCAATTGTTTCTTCTCGGTAGGATACGTAATAATTTAGAAGGCAATGTAAATTGTAGTATACAAATCAATTAGGAACACTATAACCTAATCATTAATAAAATAAATAATCAATATAAATTTCCTCAGCTTTAAGCACACCCAATATATTTACTCTAACTAAAAGTCACTTCCATAAATGCATACTTAATTAAATTTCAATATTTCTGTTTATGATAATATGAATATTTTTGTTATTCCTTTATTAGTAGTTCGATATAGTTAACATTAGATGACTCTGATCGTATTTGTAAACAAATATTTTCATTATTTCATTATGGGAGGATGTATGTTTATAGTGCATATTTCTTTTTATTTCTATTATTGTATTTGTATTTCTGGTGGTGTGGAAGAGAAAGCCTGATAGCCTTAACTACACTTGAATAATAAATAAATAGACAGACAGACAGACAGACCAGACAGACAGACAGACAGACAGACAGATAGATAGATACATAAATAAATAAGTGAATAAGTGAGAGTGAATGAGTGAATGAATAAATGAATAAATAAATAAATACATAAATAAATAAATAAATAAATAAATAAATAAATAAATAAATAAATAAATAAATAAATAAATAAATAAATAAATAAATAAATAAATAAATAAGTGAAAGAATGAATGAGTGAATGAATAAATGAGTAAATGAATGTATAAATGAATGACTAAATGAATGACTGAATGAATGAATGAATGAATAAATGAATAAATAAATGAATGAAAAATAAGTGAATGAAAAGTAAATGATAAATAAATAAATGAATAAATGAGTAAGTGAATAAATAAATAAATAAATAAATGAAAAAATAAGTAAATGAAAAATAATAATGATAAATAAATAAATAAATAAATAAATAAATAAATAAATAAATAAATAAATAAATAAATAAATAAATAAATAAATAAAGTATATTTAAAAAAACTGTGTATTATAAAATTAGTTCTTTTATTATTTGTTAATTTCTTCTGGATATAATTTAGAGAGCTTCGAGTTCTTGAATTTACCGATAAATTGGAAACCTCTTGTTGAATTACGTGTGATAATATTAGTATTACAATTATTATTTTTATAGCAGTACATGATATTCGATGACTGGTTTTTGCAAGACCATTATACAGTAGTTAGTGAATATAATGCCAATAATAATAGTAGCAGCAGTAGTAGTTATTGTTATTGTTATTATTATTATTATTATTATTATTATTATTATTATTATTATTATTATTTCATGGTGATTTGTCTTACTGATTTCACCAAAGAACATGATTTATGACGACGCTAATTGTTCAGATTTATTTCGGGAATAAAATAGACACAATTTTTGGTTGTCATTTTTTATTCTTTCATTTGCACACAACATGTCTCTGTCCGTTTTGTAATAGTCACCCTCGAATAGTAACGGTATTCAGCGTTGAAAGATACATCTCCACTTATGTTGGAAATTTATCCCATGTCCTCTGAAAAATAATGCTAGAAATACTTCGTAATCCAGACGACAGAAAAAATGCATATCAGTTTAGAAGTAATATTTGAATGTTAGAACTTGAATTGAATTGTAACAGTGAAAATAATGAAAGAAGTAACAGCTTTATTCGAGGGTAGAGTCTAGGTTAAAAAGTCCAGTCTCAACCTAAGAACTTGGTAATGAAAGTTGGTCACGTAACATTTTGAGCAGTTTCGTTGACAGTTTGTGCTACACTGCTCTCAATTCGTCCCGCGTGAACCTTAAGGGGTCAAAATTACATTTAAAAGTAGCGGTAGTGTGCATTCCATGTTACGTAGAGTGCAAGAATACATAAATTGTAAAGTCTCCTTCGAAACTCGGAAACTATTACATTCGTCATGTTACAAAAAATTCCGTCTTTTGAACTTCCACAGTATGCTTTTTGAATATGAATAATTTATACTGAGACACGAATAAAAATATAACTGAAACTGCTCAAGAATATCTACTGTATGTTTCAATTTCGTCATCTCTACCACAATCATAACTACCAACATTACCAAAACCACCATAAGCACCACCATCACTATGATTACAATTACAACACCATCTACATTATTACAGATTACCAACACGACTTCCACTATCATAATTACCAACATCATCTCAACTATCATAATAACAAATACCATCTCCACTATCATAATTATAAACACTATCTCCACTATCATAATTATAAACATTATCTCCACTATCATAATTATCAACACTATCTCCACTATTTATCAACACTATCTCCACTATCATAATTATCAACACTATTTCCACTATCATAGTTACCAACACTATCTCCACTGTCATAATTATCAACACTATCTCCGCTATCATAATTACCAACACCATCTCAACTATCATAATTACAAATACCATCTCCACTACTATAATTACCAACGGCATCTCCACTACTATAATTACCAACGGCATCTCCACTACTATAATTACCAACACCATCTCCACTATTATAATTACCAACACTATCTCCACTATTTATCAACACCATCTCCACTATCATAGTTACCAACACTATCTGCACTGTCATAATTATCAACACTAACTCCACTATCATAATTATCAACACTATCTCCATTATTTATCAACAATATCTCCACTATCATAATTACCAACAATATCTCCACTATCATAATTACCAACACTATCTTCACTATCATAATTATCAACACTATCTCCACTATTTATCAACAATATCTCCACTATCATAATTACCAACAATATCTCCACTATCATAATTATCAACACTATCTCCGCTATCATAATTACCAACAGCATCTCCACTACTATAATTACCAACACCATCTCCACTATTATAATTACCAACACTATCTCCACTATTTATCAACACTATCTCCACTATCATAATTATCAACACCATCTCCACTATCATAATTATCAACACCATCTCCACTATCATAATTATCAACACTATCTCCACTATCATAATTATCAACACTACCTCCACTATCATAATTACCAACAATATCTCCACTATCATAATTACCAACACTATTTCCGCTATTTATCAACACCATCTCCACTATCATAATTATCAACAATATCTCCACTATCATAATTACCAACACTATCTCCACTATTTATCAACACTATCTCCACTATCATAATTATCAACAATATCTCCACTATCATAATTACCAACACTATCTCCATTATTTATCAACACTATCTCCACTATCATAATTATCAACACTATCTCCACTATTTATCAACACTATCATAATTACCAACACTATCTCAACTATCATAATTACCAACACTATCTCAACTATCATAATTACCAACACTATCTCAACTATCATAATTACCAACACTATCTCCACTATTTATCAACACTATCTCCACTATAATAATTATCAACACTATCTCCAATATCATAATTACCATAATTACCAACACTATCTCCACTATCGTAATTACAAACACTATCTCCACTTTTATAATTACTAACACTATCTCCAGCAATTAAGTAGATAGGCAAGTTAATAAGTAAATTAGACAAATAAGTGAATAAGTAGACAAGTGAATAAATAAGTATTTAAGTAGGTTATAAGTAAGGAAGTGATTAAATAGAGAAGTAGCTAAGTAATTAAGTAGACAAGTAAGTAAATAGGGAAGTAAATTAATTTAAAGTGAACAATTTAATAAATTAAAAGTTTCTTCAATAATTAATTAATTAGTTAAAAAGAAAAATGGACAAATTAAAAAAAGAAGATAATAGATAGATAGGTGTATGGATTAGATTAGATTAGATAGATTAGATAGATTAGAAAGATTAAATTAGATAGATTAGACAGACAGACAGATGCTTTAAAATCATGAAGGCACAAGCTTTCTATGTCCAGGTGCAGCTTAGAACGAGATAGAGCGCGCTTATTGTCAAGGACTTAACATCAATTTTTTCTCATTAATACGTGTGGTTAAACAATGATATTAAGAGTTGTTAAAAATTCGTATTTAAAAGAGCGGAATCCCATTATGTAACTAATATTTTAACTTACCACTTTTAAATGCCAATTTTCATAGATAGAAAAATAATAATGAGGAAGTATATTGTGTATCATCAGATGGTTCTTTCAGACGGGCAGACATTATTGCTATCAACGGACCCTTAAAACGGGCTCTTGTTCTTGACCCTACTATCCGTTTCGAAAGAAACCTAAATCAGGCCACCGAAGTTGATACTGAGAAGAAGTCCATATATGAACCTTGTCTGCCGTATCTTTCTCAAAAGTACAACGTCCCTCTTAAACAATGGTCCGTCATTGGTTTGCTGTTTGGCAGTAGAGGTTCAATCACAAAATTCACGTGGAATTATCTTAAGGAACTTCAGATTCCCTTTGATTATGTAATGTCTATTCTTATAAATATTATCAAGGATTCTCTTCAAATATTACATCATCATCTCTATTTCAATTAATCAACTTATATTTGCCTTCAACAATTAACTTTCTTTTTTCTTTAATGTATCACATCACATTATATTGTACATGTTTATTGTATTCAGGACCCTTGTGGTCACTCAAAATTCTTTGAGCTGATGTCTGTAATTTAGAATTTTATTATTATAATCTATAAATAGGTATTTTGTATATTATTTATTTGTAAATGATGTCAAATGTGTTAATTTTGAGTTACAGGGAAGATATTGATTTTTAGCGGCGTCAGAATTTACAAAACTGTACTAAATTTTACATAACCGTATACTGTACTTCAGCACCCCAGAATTTTATGTTTCTAGAAAGTAATACGGAAATATATTGTCCTACCAATATATGAGGTGAGCTATAAGTAATGCCATTAATTTAAGTGTGTTATTATTTGAGATATTTCGAAAGAAACATGTTTCCTCGTTTTTGCTTCCTTCCAGAAATCAAAATTGTTTTATATGAAACATTTTATATACATTTTTTTTGGGAAAGCCATTGATTCACTTCCCAATATGCTCAGTCAATTTAAGGAAGCAGTGTTTTATGATAATAAATAATTAAAATAATTTTAGTTTTATCCCTCAGATGTGCAGAAATTTGGTACGAACAAGTGTAACTTTTCGTTCTGGAAGAGGAATTTTAAAATGTTACATTCGTTCGGATGAAATTTTTGCACATTTGAAGGACAAAACTAAAATTCTTCCAATCATTTATTATCATAACACACTGCTGTCTCAAATTGATTGAGTATGTTGGGAAATTAAATCAATGACTTTGCCTAAACTTGGTATGAATGTCTCTCGAAAAGGAAGCAAAAATGAGCAAAATTGTATTAAACTTCTTTGTTTGAAATATCCCAAAGAATAACCCCCTGAAATTAATGACATTGCCTTACCCTATGTAATATCTGTATACTTACTTACTGGCTTTTAAGGAACCCGGAGGTTCATTACCGCCTCACATAAGCCCGCCATTGTTCCCTATCCTGAGCTAGATTAATCCATTCTCTATCATCATATCCCACCTCCCTCAAATCCATTTTAATATTATCTTCCCATCTACGTCTCGGCCTCCCTAAAGGTCTTTTTCCCTCCGGCCTCCCAATTAACACACTATATGCATTTCTGGATTCGCCCATACGTGCTACATGCCCTGCCCATCTCAAACGTCTGGATTTAATGTTCCTAATTATGTCAGGTGAAGAATAAAATTAGTGCAGTTCTATGTTGTGTAACTTTCTCCATTCTCCTGTAACTTCATCCCTCTTAGCCCCAAATATTTTCCTAAGAACCTTATTCTCAAACACCCTTAACCTATGTTCCTCTCTCAAAGTGAGAGTCCAAGTTTCACAACCATAAATAACAACCGGTAATATAACTGTTTTATAAATTCTAACTTTCAGATTTTTTGACAGCAGACTGGATGATAAAAGTTTCTCAACCGAATAATAAAAGGCATTTCCCGTATTTATTCTGTGTTTAATTTCCTTCCAAGTATCATTTATATTTGCTACTGTTGCTCCAAGATATTTGAACTTCTCCACCTCTTCAAAAATATCTGTATATAATATTTAATAAATAAATGGTGAAAAGAATTCTTTGATTTAGGCACAGGGTCAAATCTTAGAAATGTTTGCTGCTAATAATGATGAATGACCGTGGTGGTGAACAATGATGGACATTAGCGGTAATGAATGATAACCGAGGAACGGAATTGCCCTGAAAAATCTTCCTAATATCATTTTTCACATAAATTCTGTGTCGAGCTACTGGGATTTGAACTCCAGTCTGCAGCATGAAAAGTCGACGCTGTAACCATTTTCCTTAACGGTACGTCTTTTGCGTCTTGCTATGGGATATTTAGATATAAAATACAGCTCTGAAGTGCGAATGGGCGTACGTAATACAGAAACAAGCTTCGGGACTCGTCGCAGCTGAAATGTGAAGTGAAAGTTGTTCCAAACTTGTTCTTTCTGTGCCTCAAACTATCCACTTTATGATATTTAGCAACAATAAGGAATAGGGAGTAGTACTTTAGGTCGAATCTCTTTCGAGATGTTTTGGAAGCTGCAGGAGCGTAGAATCGATACATTTTCTCGCGACTTGGGAGATTTATAGTGTGTAACTCTCCGGTCTGAGTTGGGCGGGGTTGAGGGTAGACGAGGGAGAGCTTACGAAGTCGAGCTGCAGGTGTCTGCAGGAGAAAGGAAGTCTAATAGGCCCTAAGGCTCTGCGGAGCATTTGGAAACAAAAGGGGTGCAATTCATATATTTACATGCTGGCGGTTCTGTACCCGACTGTACACCAGCCACCGCAAGGAAATTTCGCACAGGAAATAAATAAAGGTTGAGATGGAAACCCATCTGCTAAGCGTTTGCACTCAGGGACGATTTAATAATAGGAACCCCAAGGGCTCAATTTATGAATGGCTTCTAAGTAAAAGACAGGGTCTTCATGGTAATTGTGTTGGCGGGAAGAGATATGGTTGCTCTATAAAACTGAGTTCATACTCACTTTCTTAAAAAAAAAGTGAAAATGGGATTCGCAAGCCCTTTCTAGTAACAAGACACCTTCCTCAGGTCTGTAAAGGTTTGAATAACGCATTTGTCGGGACTAAACCACGCTTACGTTGAGGTGGGGATGGAAAATTTACATGCGAAAGGAAAGACACAAAGAATAACAAAATGTATTACTTTAATAGGCTATGACTAAAATAGATTAATCATTTTTTTATTGATAATATAGTTGTAAATTATATAAACTGCCGAAATTATGTAGACAGTACCTATCAGTATACTAAACAAAATGTGTAGGAAAGACAAAAAGAATAATAAAATGTATTACTTTAATAGATTATGACTAAAACAGATTAATCATTTTATTATTGATAATACAGTTGTAAATTATATAAACTGCCGAAATTATATAGAAAGAACCTATCCGTATACTAAACAAAATGTCTAGGAAAGACACTTTAATAGGTTATGACTGAAACAGATTAATCATTTTATTATTGATAATACAGTTGTAAATTATATAAACTGCCGAAATTATATAGACAGTACCCATCAGTAGACTAAACAAAATGTCTAGGAAAGACACAAAGAATAATAAAATGTTTTACTTTAATAGGCTATTACTAAAACAGATTAATCATTTTATTATTGATAATACAGTTGTAAATTATATAAACTGCCGAAATTATATAGAAAGAACCTATCCGTATACTAAACAAAATGTCTAGGAAAGACACTTTAATAGGTTATGACTGAAACAGATTAATCATTTTATTATTGATAATACAGTTGTAAATTATATAAACTGCCGAAATTATATAGACAGTACCCATCAGTAGACTAAACAAAATGTCTAGGAAAGACACAAAGAATAATAAAATGTTTTACTTTAATAGGCTATTACTAAAACAGATTAATCATTTTATTATTGATAATACAGTTGTAAATTATATAAACTGCCGAAATTATATAGACAATATTCATCAGTAGACTAAAGAAATGTCTAGGAAAGACACAAAGAATAATAAAATGTTTTACTTTAATAGGCTATTACTAAAACAGATTAATCATTTTATTATTGATAATATAGTTGTAAATTATATAAACTGCCGAAATTATATAGACAGTACCCATCAGTAGACTAAAGAAAATGTCTAAGAAAGACACAAAGAATAATAAAATGTTTTATTTTAATAGGCTATTACTAAAACAGAATAATCATTTTATTATTGATAATATAGTTGTAAATTATATAAACTGCCGAAAATATATAGAAAGAACCTATCCGTATACTAAACAAAATGTCTAGGAAAGACACAAAGAATAATAAAATGTATTACTTTAATAGGTTATGACTAAAACAGATTAATCAATTTATTATTGATAATACAGTTGTAAATTATATAAACTGCCGAAATTATATAGACAGTACCCATCAGTAGACTAAACAAAATGTCTAGGAAAGACACAAATAATAATAAAATGTTTTACTTTAATAGGCTATTACTAAAACAGATTAATCATTTTATTATTGATAATACAGTTGTAAATTATATAAACTGCCGAATTTATATAGACAGTACCCATCAGTAGACTAAAGAAAATGTCTAAGAAAGACACAAAGAATAATAAAATGTTTTATTTTAATAAGCTATTACTAAAACAGATTAATCATTTTATTATTGATAATATAGTTGTAAATTATATAAACTGCCGAAATTATATAGAAAGAACCTATCCGTATACTAAACAAAATGTCTAGGAAAGACACAAAGAACAATAAAATGTATTACTTTAATAGGTTATGACTAAAACAGATTAATCAATTTATTATTGATAATACAGTTGTAAATTATATAAACTGCCGAAATTATATAGACAGTACCCATCAGTAGACTAAACAAAATGTCTAGGAAAGACACAAAGAATAATAAAATGTATTACTTTAATAGGTTATGACTGAAACAGATTAATCATTTTATTATTGATAATACAGTTGTAAATTATATAAACTGCCGAAATTATATAGACAGTACCCATCAGTAGACTGAAGAAAATGTCTAGGAAAGACACAAAGAATAATAAAATGTTTTACTTTAACAGGTTATGACTAACACAGATGAATCATTTTATTATTGATAATACAGTTGTAAATTATATAAACTGCCGAAATTATATAGACAGTACCCATCAGTAGACTAAAGAAAATGTCTAGGAAAGACATAAAGAATAATAAAATGTTTTACTTTAATAGGTTATGACTAAAACAGATTAATCATTTTATTATTGATAATACAGTTGTAAATTATATAAACTGCCGAAATTATATAGACAGTACCCATCAGTAGACAGTAGGAAAGACACAAAGAATAATAAAATGTAGCCTATTACTGTAATAGGCTTTGACTAAAACAGATTAATCATTTTATTACTGATAATACAGTTGTAAATTATATAAACTGCCGAAATTATATAGAAAGAACCCATCAATAGACTAAAGAAAATGTCTAGGAAAGACACAAAGAATAATAAAATGTATTACTTTAATAGGCTATGACTGAAACACATTAATCATTTTATTATTGATAATTCAGGATGTAAACGATATAAACTGCCAAAATTATGTACACAGTAGTACCTACATACCGGTATT
The DNA here is from genome assembly GCF_040183065.1 of Periplaneta americana. Classification (NCBI taxonomy): domain Eukaryota; kingdom Metazoa; phylum Arthropoda; class Insecta; order Blattodea; family Blattidae; genus Periplaneta; species Periplaneta americana. The sequence goes on from NC_091119.1 coordinate 183,917,187, forward strand.
ACTTACAAATGGCTTTTAAGGAAACCGAAAGTTCAATGCCGCCCTCACATAAATCCTCCATTGGTGCCTATCCAGTGCAAGATTATTCTAGTCTCTGTCATGATATCCCACCTCTCTCAAATCCATTTTAACATTATCCTCCCATCTACGTCTCGGCCTCCCTAAAGGTCTTTTTCCCTCCGGTCTCCCAACTAACACTATATATGCATTTCTGGATTCACCCATACGTGCTACATGCCCTGTCCATCTCAAACGTCTGGATTTAATGTTCCTAATTATGTCAGGTGAAGAATACAATGCGTGCAGTTCTGCGTTGTGCAACTTTCTCCATTCTCGTGTAACTTCATCCCTCTTAGCCCCAAATATTTTCCTAGTAACCTTATTCTCGAACACCCTTAACCTATGTTCTTCTCTCAAAGTGAGAGTCCAATCTTCACATATAGAACAACCAGTAATATAACTGTTTTATAAATTCTAACTTTAAGATTTTTTGACAGCAGACTGGATGACAAAAGCTTCTCAACCGAATAATAACATACATTTACCATATTTATTCTGCGTTTCATTTCCTCCCGAGTATCATTTATATTTGTAACTGTTGCTCCAAGATATTTGAAATTTTCCACCTCTTCGAAGGATAAATCTCCCATTTTTATATTTACATTTCTTGCAATATTCTGGTCACGAGACATAATCATATACTTCGTCTTTTCGGGATTTACTTCGAAACATATCGCTTTACTTGCTTCAAGTAAAATTTTCGTGTTTTCCCTAATCGTTTGTGGATTTTCTCCTAACATATTCACGTCATCCGCATAGACAAGCAGCTGATGTAAGCCGTTAAATTCCAAACCCTCTCTGTTATCCTGGACTTTCCTAATGGCATATTCTAGAGCGAAGTTAAAAAGTAAAGGTGATAGTGCATCTCCTTGCTTTAGCCCGCAGTGAATTGGAAAAGCATCGGACAGTACTACTTCTGCTATTACTGCTACTACTACTACTACTACTACTACTACTACTACTACTACTTCTGGTACTACTTCTACAGTAGAGGAGGCAAGACCTGTCCTGTGACCTTACCAAGTGTCGTCGCTACATCACCAATGGGTATGGAGGGAGAAGTAGGTTTTAGTGCGAGATGAACTTCCGTCTAAATAGATTCGTATAATATTACCCATCTTGATACAAATTCTCTTTCTGTTGGCTCATTCTTTCCCTTATCGCACAGCTCACGTGCCAGGTCTTGCCTCCTCGTCTGTACTAATTACTGGCACTTCTACTAATTGCTAGTACTAATACTACTAATTCTACTACTTCTACCGCTGCTACTACTACTGCTGCTGCTGCTAATAATAATAATAATAATAATAATAATAATAATAATAATAATAATAATAATAATAATAATCATCATCATCCTTCACGAAACAGGCCTCTGTAGACCTGTTTCGGCCCCATCTAGCAGTCTTCTAATAGGTCTTCCTGGTCGACGATGTCTTCTAGGTTTATACTGTATCATAATTTTTGGGATTCTTGAATTTTCCATTCTTCTTACATGATCTAGCCAATTGAATTTGTATCTGCTGATTTTTTCTTCTACTGACTCTACTTCTAATTGTTCTAAAATTTCTTCATTCCTTTTTCGGTCTAAAAGAGTATATCCTGCTGTCCTCCTGAAAAATGTCATTTCCGTTGTTTTGATTCTGTTCATGTCTTTTTTCTTTAATGTCCAAATCTCGCTTCCGTGTAAAAGGGAGGGTAATGCTAGTGTATCATATATTTTTATACTAATTTAGCTTTTAATATATTGTTTATTATTCCTAGAATTTGTGTAAATTTGGTAATTTTCTTGTTCACATCTTTTTCATTTTGATAAGATATTTCACAACCCTGATAATTGAAATTTTGTACTTGTTCGAGGCATTGGTTATTGTGTATTATCTTACGTCTTGTCCTAAAAATGCCATTACTATTGATTTTTGTGCTGAAATTTCAACCCCAAAATCTTTTAATATTTTATTCAATGCATATAATCCTCTTTGTAAATTATCCTCTGAATTGGAATTTATGAGTAAGGTATTTAATTTTAGAGCACTGGTTATTTTGATTCCTGATGTGTTGATTTGGTTCCATTTTAAAATAATTTCAAATATATAAATATTAAATAAAGTTGGTGATAGTGGACAACCTTGTCGAACTCCATTATTAACTAATTTTCTTTCGGATATACAGTTATTTATTTTGACACTTATTTTACTGTCTGTGTAGATTTCTATTATATTTTGTAATAGCAAATTTGGAATATTTTTATCTTGTAATATGTCGAATAAAAGGTCTCTTCGGACTTTACCAAAAGCTTTCACAAAATCAATAAAAGCTATATGGGTTTCTAAATTAAATTCTCTTCTTTTTTCTAACAATAGTTTGATACTAAATAATGGATCTACACATGATATTCCTTTTCTAAAGCCATTTTGACACTCCAGAAGGAAAGTTTCAGCCTTTCATTAAATTTACACTTATTATTACCCATTACTTATTATTATTATTATTATTATTATTATTATTATTAATAATAAGTAATAATAATAATAATAATAATAATAATAATAATAATAATAATAAGTGTAAATTTAATGAAAAGCTCAGCGTAATCTTTGTTATAGTTAAATTATCAAACTACATCCAATTTCTATGTATATGGTGTTATTAACGTAAAATACAAATGCAATATAAAACTCCATGTCCTCAGTCGCTTAGGTTGTCTCGTAGGAGTGTTTACCATTGTTGTTTATGTGTCACGTTTCAAACATTAGTTTGCATTATGAATCTTAATTTATTTATGTTATGTAGTGTAGAGAAATATTATCATGTCTCCTTTTAACTGCCACATACATTGTGTTTCAATTTAACTTATGAGATTGTGTATACATTACAATTTTTTTCGAGTGTGAATGTCCATTTGCTAGTAAAATAGAGTTGCAGTTACAAATAAAAAAAAAAAAAACCTGTGATTGATTAAAACTCTGTTCGCTGTACTTTGGATGTGATTCATGCGATGCAAAATGCACAGACATAACAGTATTAAAGTGCTCTACATACGAATAGCTGTGAATGTTGCATCGCTGTAAAGTGAAACGTTTCTTATTCACATTAAGGTCTTCGGGACAATGTGTGTACATACTTCAAGTAGTGTGTTGGTGAGAAACAATATCATTTTACACTAGTCCACAAAATAAAATATTTTTCCTGCTTTTTATTAATACATCTGGATACAATATGAATGTCCTAAATTAAGAAGTTTTTAGAATTTACTCCATTAGGGTAGGTTTTCCAACAGTGTCAGAAGAAATTTATCAATGAACTTAAATTTTAGTTACAAATTATAGTTATCAAAGACGGACTCTCAAGTGTTGTCATAATAATTCACCATTAAAATGGGACACACTCACGGACCGGAGAACGCGAATTCGATTATGCGCAATGTTCAACACATACAGAGGTGACCCTGCCTGGAGAGAAATAATGTATTTAAAAATAGGCTTAAGGACTTTACTAATAGACGGTAGTATATTATACACACTACTTAAAGAGTGTAATTGATATCTTGTTATTTGAAGTGTTCTACCAGTGAGGAAGTGTGTTGTGTCAGTGAAGTGTGTAGTGTGTAGTGTCAGTGAAGTCTATTGTGTAAGTGAAGTGTGTTGGTGTCAGTGAAGTGGCTGTGCAAAGTATTTGAACAGTGAAATGGTTAGAAGTGTTAGTGAAATCAGGTAGAATCAGTGCAGTGAGTGAGTTGACAGCGAAATAAGTGTAGTGCCGAAAGGTACTTGTGCAGGTATGAACCTGTCACACTCGTGGGTCTTAGTTCGAACTTAGGGTTAAGATACAAATTAGATTTACTTTAAATGTTATTTTAAGTGACCATGCTTCATTTAATTTAGGATGCTCCTTGTTATTGTTATTATTATTATTATTATTATTATTATTATTATTATTATTATTATTAATAATTATTGGTTTTTATTAGTTGTGTTTATTATTGTCATTATTGAGTGTAATTAGTTACCACTGCCACCGGGTATAGGATTTGCAGTGAATAAATACATACAAATAGAACCTGAGTTACACATAACCCATTTATACGTAGTACTCGTTTGTTATGCACAGGTCCTGGGGAAAATTACTTACTACTTACGAAAGAGAATTACGTACAAATTAATAACGTAAAATTCATAATTAATTTATATGTAACCAAACGTAATTTTTCAATTCACATGCTGGCCTTCTATGCCCAAGGTTGCGGGTTCGATCCCGGATCGGATCGATGGCATTTAAGTGTGCTTAAATGCGACAGGGTCATGTCAGTAGATTTACTGGCATGTAAAAGAATTCCTGCGGGACAAAATTCCGGCACATCCAGCGACGCTGATATAACCTCTGCAATTGCGAGCATCGTTAAATAAACCATAACATTTAACATTCCATACACATGGAACCCAATGTCTTGTATTATTTTCAGCAGTACACAAGATCAAACAGAGTGGACATAAAGTCTCGATCCATTTTAATGAAGTAGTAGTCATTTGGACATGTTTCAGATCACCCGTATCACTCTTTTTTATCGAAAATTATGTGATACTGGTTGTTCATAAAAAAATTTGATAACTGAAACCTATGTATGGAATCGATTGGTGGTAGTACCATTTCCCGCAACAAACCGGAAATAGGGATAACTGCGGTCAACTTCGAAAATTCAAATGAGAACATGGGTCATTGAAGGTGTCATTGGAAACTACTTTTACAAAGAAACAACCTTTACTGAAGTTTTTTTTCTAACTTTTATTGTTTACTCACAGAGTAACAAAAATGGTATCTTCTTAGAAATGCTGTCTGTTGTTAATATAATAATAATAATAATAATAATAATAATAATAATTTATTTAACCTGGCAGAGTTAAGGCCATACGGCCTTCTCTAATACTCAACCAGGAGTAAAACTGCGTTACAAAAAACACTACAAATTTACAAAGTACACTACTGGGTGTTCAGTTCAAAGTGTGTCATGGCTCGCTGTATGCCGTCATGTGGCTAGCTGATGAGCCTAGAGAATTCAATCTTCCTACACTTCCGCAGATGTGTATTACTTATGTGCCAGAGAAGTTACCTAGCAAGTACGGCGTTCATTCAGAAGAGTACTTACCGATACGTACGGTAACGCCAGTATTGGCAGGAATGTGAACTATTTCGAAACAGGTACTGAGGTGAGTTTTTTCTTACTGTCGGGATATGGGGAGAGGGTTAAGACGATTACTTACGTATTTGTTGACATTAACTTGGACGGTCAACATGGACACGGAGCATTTGATTTGTGTTGTGGAATGTTGCCGTACGCAACCGATGATAATAAATACCCTGCGTACGACTTGCCCGCGCAAAACATAGTTCGAAAGAGGTTATGGTAGCACACAGACCGTACAGACCGCCATCTGTTGCTACGACGTTCAAGTTATACCGTACACATTCTCAAGTTCAGATTGAATGCCTTGATTAATAGGCAACTTCTCTGACACAAAAGCTGAAACTGGCTTCAAATCGCTGACTCATCAACAGTGACGTCATGATACACTTTGAAATGAACACGCAGTATAATTTTACACACAAAACTGAATAAGATAATAATAATAAAATGTAAATGACAAGTAAGTAGAAATCAGACATAATATATAACATAAAGAAAGAAAGGAAAAAGCATAATAAAATGTGAACAGCAGGTCAAAATAAATGAGACATACAAAGTATAAAAATAAGACAATTATTGATACTACTACTACTACTACTACTACTACTACTACTACTACTACTACTACTACTACTACTACTACTACTACTACTACTACTACTACTACTACTACTACTACTACTACTAATAATGATAGAAAATAAGAATAGTAATAATACTTACTTACTGGCTTTTAAGGAACCCGGAGGTTCATTGCCGCCCTCACATAAGCCCGCCATTGGTCCTTATCCTGAGCAAGATTAATCCATTCTCTATCATCATATCCCACCTCCCTCAAATCCATTTTAATATTATCTTCTCATTTAGTCTCGGCCTCCCCAAAGGTCTTTTTCCCACCGGCCTCCCAACTAACACTCTATATGCATTTCTGGATTCGCCCATACGTGCTACATGCCCTGCCCATCTCAAACGTCTGGATTTAATGTTCCTAATTACGTCAGGTGAAGAATACAATGCTTGCAGTTCTGTGTTGTGTAACTTTCTCCATTCTCCTGTAATAATAATAATAATAATAATAATAATAATAATAATAATAATAATAATAATAATAATAATACTGGGTGTTCAGTTCAAAATGTGTCATGGCTCGCTGTATGCCGTCATGTGGCTAGCCGATGAGCCTAGAGAATTCAATCTTCCGACACTTCCGCAGAGGTGTATACCTAAGAGGCAGAAAAGTTGCCTAGCAGTACGGCGTTCATTCTGAAAATACGTACCGATACGTACGGTAACGCCGGTAGTGGCAGGAATGTGAACTGTTTGGAAATACGTACTGTCGGGATATGGGGAGAGGGTTAAGACGATTACTTACGTATTTGTTGACATTAACTTCGACGGTCAACATGGACACGGAGCATTTGATTTGTGTTGTGGAATGTTACCGTACGCAACCGATGATAACAAATACCCTGCGTACGACTTGCCGGCGCAAAGCACAGTTCGAAAGAGGTTATGGTAGCACTCAGACCGTACAGACCGCCATCTGTTGCTACGACGTTCAAGTTATACCGTACACGTTCTCAAGTTCAGATTGAAGAACGCCTTAAATAATAGGCAACTTCTCTAACATATAAGCTGAAACTCGCTTCAAATCGGTGACCCAACAACAGTGACGTCATGACACACTTTGAAATGAACACCCAGTAGTAGTAATAAAATAGTGCAGTACAAAGCATACAGTGAATACAATATTTTTAAGTACACACAATAAGGAAAATTAAGATTATATATAGCTCAACTTATCACATTATAGATATACCATTATCGGAAAATATGAAAACAAAAATATAAAATAAGTTAAATATCACTAGAACATAAAAAAATGTGAATACGTGGAAACATGCAATACAACACTTCTCATAGTTTCATACCGATAAGCTTATATTATTTAACTATAGCAATTTTATTTTCCACCTTTGCTTATCTTAATGTTATTAGTTTACATTAACGTTTTCGATACTCTGATTGTATCATCTTCAGATGTTAGGATGTTATGTCAACATATGTGATGAAAACCTCGCCTCATTTTGTGTTAAAATTCACTATGAAGGTCCGTGTAGGACAGTGTAAAATTATGTGAGAACAATAATATAACATATAAATATGTAAAACAAGTAAAATATACACTATAAAACACTATAAAAGCACTTTGAACACTTATATGGATGGCCGTATTAGCCTGTTGGTCGTTGAATTGGGCTGCTTCTGCTGATCTTAGTTAGTGAATTTTAATAGAATCTTAACAAGTAACTAGAGACATAGAATTATGTTATTTCACAGCAACGATCAACCCCAGCTAGACTAGGAAATCATGATATGTTCTATGCATTTGAATAACCCACAACACAAAATGAGGCGTGGTTTTCATCATATATGTTGACACAACATCCTAACATCTGAAGATGATACAATCAGAGTATCGAAAACGTTAATGTAAACTAATAACATTAAGATAAGCAAAGGTGGAAAATAAAATTGCTATAGTTAAAATTTCTCATAATATTAAGTTAGTTTGGCAACTCGTCATAAGATAATTTTCTAACTTGGATTTGAAAGATTTCAATGTTCGGCAGCCCTTGACTTCAGGCGGCAGAGAGTTCCAGTGACGAGAGGTAGCAACAGTGAAAGATGAGGAATATAGAGGTGATGTGTGAAGTGGAATTTCTAGCGTGTTATCGCGTTGTGATCGAGTATTAATATTATGATAGCGAGAGAGAGTATGAAAACGAACGAATAAATGTACGTACACTCTTCATAGTAAGTGTTCAAATGTAAGCCACCCTGTGCTAAACGATGTTCTGATCACTTCCTAACATCCGTGATTGCACTTCAGCACAGCTGAGAGACACACAGTTCGGTCCTATGAATCTGTGTCCGAGGAGGCCGCACCATGTGTTGAGGCTGTACACGTGCTGGTGTTTTGTGTCAGAATTATGAATGTTTTGATTATATTTAAAGTTTAAGTTGTAAGTATTAAAGACGGATCTTGTTGTTAATGACCAATATAAAATAAAAATATTCGAGTATAAGAACCCACATAATAATAATAATAATAATAATAATAATAATAATAATAATAATAATAATAATAATAATAATAATTGTAATAATAATAATTTTTATTTGTAAGATAATAATAGTACACTTTTGATTGGCACTCCCGACGAAGCAAAAGCTTGTGAACGGGAGAGGAATATTACATTGAATAATTTTTTTTTACAAGATTACAAGATTTTTATTGCAAGCAAAAATGACATACAATAACAAAGATTTTACAATACTATTGTAATACTCGTATATGAATATTCTTCAAAATTCGAAATTGATTACAAATCTCATAGTAAAATAGTCTACATATTACAAATTATTGTATAAATACAATGTAACTGGGTCACACCCGAAAAAGCAAGATGCTTGAGGTCGGGTGTGGCGAAGAATGAAAACTGGATAAAAGAAAAAATAATAATAATAAAATAATAATAAATAAAATAGTAATACTTACTTACTTACAAATGGCTTTTAAGGAACCCGAAGGTTCATTGCCGCCCTCACATAAGCCCGCCAGCGGTCCCTATCCTGTGCAAGATTAATCCAGTCTCTATCATCATACCCCACCTCCCTCAAATCCATTTTAATATTATCCTCCCATCTACGTCTCGGCCTCCCTAAAGGTCTTTTTCCCTCCGGTCTCCCAACTAACACTCTATATGCATTTCTGGATTCGCCCATACGTGCTACATGCCCTGCCCATCTCAAACGTCTGGATTTAATGTTCCTAATTATGTCAGGTGAAGAATACAATGCGTGCAGTTCTGTGTTGTGTAACTTTCTCCATTCTCCTGTAACTTCATTCCGCTTAGCCCCAAATGTTTTCCTTACCACCTTATTCTCAAACACCCTTAACCTATGTTCCTCTCTCAGAGTGAGAGTCCAAGTTTCACAACCATACAGAAGAACCGGTAATATAACTGTTTTATAAATTCTAACTTTCAGATTTTTGGACAGCAGACTGGATGATAAAATAATAATAATAATAATAATAATAATAATAATCTGATTAAAACTGTTAAATGTAATTACACATAAAGTTTAAAAAGAATAAGAAAAGAAACAAAACAAAAAAACAAACAAAGAAAACAGTACCATAGCCTATACATAAACATACTAAGTTAAGAATACAACATTGTTAAAGTGACAGAAAAAAAATAAAGAATAAGAATTTACATGATTATAATTTTAGAAACAGTTCGAGCACTTGTTTTTTGAATAATGTATTGTTTAATAATTTTAGTTTAGGATTCCTCTTTATAAAATCATTATATAATCTTGGACCATAATTAGAACTGTGCCTTACACCTGCTTCAGTCTTACATTTTGGTTCAGTGAGAGGGAGCGAAATATTGTATCTTCTTGTGTTGTGGCCATGATCGGATGATATGAATTTAGCTTGATATTTATGGTAGTGATTAAAACAGTATACATATAAATTTGCTTGATATTTAAAACATTAAATTCTTTATATATGAGATGAGTTGGATAATCAAGTTTCCTCCTTAAACATATTTTAATAATTCTTTTATGCTCGACCATGCCGAAATGTAGTAATTATACATCTGGTAGCAGTCCTTTAAAGCATGTCATTAAAGTACAACTACTCATTAAAGTACAGGTCTTCAGTCAATGATAACTCAGCTTACATGTGTTCAGCCAATGACAAGTCAGCTTTGTACCGTTATAAAACCGCAAGTATCGATTATTCTCGGATATGCAATCGAAAGACAACGAGGGAAACGTCACGGAGGCTGGAAATCCAATACTGTCGCAGAAGATTATGTTCTGTTACTATAATAATTAGCGTTAATTGTAAATAATATTCAAATAAATTCAATTTGTCATCTCGTTTTTCAATGTCGAATTCAATAATCAAGGTTATACCAAGTTTTACGGGATTACTTCAAGGTCAATGACATTATTGTTCCTCGGAAAAAATCAATACTTTCGCGTCTGCGCACATCTCACAATTCACGACCTAGAACAAGGTCACTTCCGATCTTGTCGGATACAAATAAAATGTATACATCTGAATAATTTCAAGTCAGAAATATGGTCGAGCATAAAAAGTCGTATGAAACTCGCCTATAATGGTAATTAAGAAGCTCGTATGAAAATTATGAAACGAGCGCAAGCGAGTTTCATAAATATCCATACTCCATTCTTAATTACTATCATTATAGGCTCGTTGCATAATGTACTATTATGTAGTAATATTAATGGGCGAATGGTACTCTGTGATAATCCACCCCGTCCTATAATTCCATACTGTGTCATAGACTGAACTAGGGCTAAAAATATTGTTCTCAATAGTTTTACTGGCATAAAGCGACGCAGTTGAACAAATTCGTATAGAGTTTTACGTAATTTAAGACATAAGTAGTTAATATGAAAATTCCATTTTAAGTTTTGATCGATGAAGATGCCTAAATATTTCACGTGGGTTGATGGGCGTAGTTTAGGACTTGCAATTATTATAGATATTTGTACAATTATTGCCATGAATTTTTAAATTACAGTTGTTTTCCACTGTAAGGAGGCCTGTTTTATTTAAAGAAAAGGGAATGAAAGTTGTTTTATCTATGTTGAGTGCTGGCAGATTAAAATCTAACCCTATAAGTAATATTACAAGTTTAAGCCTACATTAAAATAATTATTTAATTGTTTAATTTAAGTAATGAAATGTAAGTAAGCAAAAGTAAAGTGAAAAATACCAAAATAATAATACAAGAAATACAATGAAATTATATCATATACACAGAAGAGTAGGTTAATTAGAAAGTACAAGGGCGGTGACTCATTTAAACAATAATAAAGTAGAATGAAAAAGTATTAAATAATACAAATTGTAAAATAAATACAAAATATAATGCAATAATGTAGTGGAGTAATATGTTATATACATGAATATTTTATTTATTGAATTTTGAAAGATTCATAACATATTCTTTTTTAATTTAATATAAGAGAGGAATATAAATAAATGTGAAATATCAAAAATGAAAATATAAAAAAGAAAAAAATATGTATATACAAAATAAAATACGATAAAATTAAAATTTATTACAATACTGATCAGTAGACCTATTTAAAATCAGTTGAAGTGCTCGATTTTTAAATATTTTATTATTGGAAGATGCTAATTTTGAATGTTTCTAATGAAGTTATTATACAATCTCGGGCCGAAATTTGAGACATGTCTTATCCCTAATGATAATCATCATCATTATCATCATCAACAACAAGATAGGCCATTTGGCCTGTTTCTTCTCAGAAGTTGTCTTCCCAACGACACCTAGGTCTGCCGTTATCACGCACCCCTGTTGGGCGATATTGCAGAACCTGTTTTACTAATCTTTCATCCGGCATCCGGGATATATGTTCCTTCCACTGAACTTGATTTTCTTCAATTCTCTTATTCAAACAAAAAACATTCAGGTGTGCTCTTATATCTTCACTTCTAATGTGATCTCTAAGAGTACAGCCAGCGACATATCTTAAGAATCTCATTTCAGCTATCTCTATTATTCTTTTATCGCTTCTGTTCATGGCCCAAGTCTCAGCTCCATAAGCCAATACTGGTACTGCCATTGTTTTATAAAAATTTAAAAACCGTGCCTCTTCGTGTTTTGTTTTTTAGTGTTCGTTTTATGGTGCCACATATACTTTGAAATTTATGCACCTTTTGTTTGAGATCTCGCTCCTCATCGAAAGATATATCACACCCCAAATAATTAAAATGTCGCACCTGTTCTAATATCATATTGTTGAGGATAATTTTGGAACGTATCTGATATTTCCCAATAAAGGCCATGACCTTCTTTTTTTTTTTCATGAGAGACATTTAGATTGTATACTTGGACATTGTTTTGTTTAGCTGAAAGAGAGCTAGCTGCAGTTTGTCCTCCTTATCAGCAAAGACTACTTGGTCATCGGCAAATAGAATAGTATTTAAAATCGTCGATCCTACTTTAAAACCATACTTCAACTGCGCTTGCCATTCGGCTATTGCTGCGTCTAAATAAATATTAAAAAGTGTAGGCGACAATGGGCAGCCCTGTCTTACTCCTAAATTGACAATTTCTTTTTTGACATTTAAAATATTTTTAAGATTTCCTTTATATCTATACTGATGACCGTCCCTTCATACATTTGCCTTATCATTTCCACTAGATGTTGTGGATATCCTTTATGTAATAAAATGTCCCATAGCTTTTCTCGTAGTACCTTATCAAAAGCTTTTATATAGTCTATAAATAGCAGGTGTGTGATAATAAGTAACAATAAAATAGAAAAAAAATGAAAGAAAACGTATTAACGCAATCATCGGGATTCTGTGAATCCCCTGACATTTTTTTCGTTTCACTCTTTTATCTATTTCCAAGGTTGCACTAGTTTCTATCTTTGGTCACGAGTTCTTAATGTAACCACAGATTTGATATACTTGATTGAATCCATTTCATACAAGAGTATATCTCCATATCGGAACGAACTGATCTGTGTTCTAGGAAAGTGAAGTCTTCCGTCCGGTTAGAGTAATCGCTTGTTCGATGCACAACATCAATAGACTGTGCCAGACATTCCAATCATGTATCTAAGTAAATACGTACATTTGACTCTGCAATCAGCCTGAATTGGTGAAAAAAAAGAGAGAGATGGCTAGAGATAGGATGAGAGATTGGTTGTTTCGATGGGATTGAAATATGAAAGCAAAACAATGGGACCGTGAATCATTTGGTTTGGAGTGTAGTGCACAACCAGTCTTTTTATATGCCTGTAACATGGAAGTAAAATGTTACCTATCTTGCTGTAAGCAGAGCCTGTTGGCTTTTTGCTGCAGTAAATCATTAACATCAGAGACAGGAATCCGATTAAAGTGAAGTCGCTGGGTTCTCCCATGAAACATTTGGTGCTACAGTTATATTGATATTAAAAAGTAAGCATTCCTAACAGTTGTAATGTAATTTCTATTAGGGAATCTAAATTAAAAATTCAGATCAACTTTTTTTTATTTCTGATGTCATGTTAGAAAACTATAGGCACACACATGTTTTTTTTTTTATATTGAGACTTTGTTGCTTTTATTGTAATGTACTTCCTTAGTTTTATTTCGTCCCGTAGCTTCCCTTCTCACTTTACGGAAAATCTTTATCTACATCTCGGAAATTGGTAGACGAATGAAAGAGGAATTGCTGTTCTTGCAATTACAAGTTCTTTGCTTGTAACATGTCGCAAGATCAGAATGCAATTCTACGTTCTGTGATCTTATATAAGATAGGAAATCATTTACCTGTCAGACACAGGAAGTTTCTGAATAAGTCACGGAGATCCTGTTTCATAGAATTTGATAATTTAAGAACTTTCTATCAAAATACACTTCAAAATATCTTGTAGAATTCTTACAATAGACCTACTTCAATGTTGAGTTCTGTTTTACATTTTATGATACACTTAGATTCAACTGCTAAAATTGTTTGTGTATTTCAAGTCTCTTTCATGAATGTTATCCGCGTTGTCCATCGAATTGGCTACAGTAAAATCACAGTTTAATATATACAGTTGCGAAGCTCATTACTTACTAAATATGCAAACATAGATAGTTGCTCACCACCAGGATCGCTACTATCGCCTCATCACAGACTCTTTCCCTCGCAGACGATAAAATGTATTGTGTACTTCCGATATTGTGTTCTTTTAAAAAAATTAATAACTTCCTTCCACTATTGAAATATGAAATACATAAGGTTTATATATTATTTTTATAAAATATATATTATATTTTATAAACTCACCTTCCTGGATCTTTCGGAAGAAGGATAACTCTAACCTATATTTCTTACAATTTATAGTACTACAAACGTCTCCTTGTCCTATATTATTATTCAAATTATTGTATTTACAGTTATTACAACCGATAACGAACATTTCACAGTTTACACAACTTTTCACAACAAAGCGAAATACGGTACAGTCAATGCCTTTTCGATCTAGACCAGGCCGTAATGTTTGTTCGGGTTTTATATTTCAGTGTATGGAGCTCAGTGAAATACTGTATTATATTATTAACTTTATTGCGTATCATTGCTAAGCTTTATTTAATGTAATGTGTCCATAAGTTCCGTTTTCTTCTTGTTGCATAATATGTTGCAGAAATAATTACAAAACTGTGTTATTTTAATGTGAAGAGAATTTTACATGTTAACATAATCTGTTCGCATCAACATTTTAAGCTTAGAATGGGAGCTATTTTGAGGTTCAATAAAAACGTATTTATATTGTGATTTTAATTTAGCACATCTACCTTCCTTAATTCCAGACAGAAAATTTACCATACACTCCTGTAAAATTAGTATACGTACGATTGTGTTACTTCGTCTCTTAGGTAGTAGATAAATACAATAATTCAGTACTCAATTGTAGTATTAAAATATAGAAAAATAGAATGTGACGGGTGTCATACATGACATTATGTTTAATTATAATGTATAATTGCGAATATAGGAATATAAGTTATAATAATAATAGTAAACATAACCTATAATATCCATATGACATAACATACATATGTAGTGGCAGAGCATTGGAGACCACTAAAATTAGACAGAAAGGGGCAACTGGAACAGTAAACATAACCTATAATTTCAACATATCTAAATATTCGTGCCGTGCAACTGAAAATTACTGAATCGTGCATAAATTAATGTACAAGAATTTCGCAATATTTAATCGAAATAAAGGCAGGTATTACACATACGAACAACGTAATTTTCATACCAAAATATTATTACACCTTAACTCGCAAGGAATTATGTCTGAAGTGTCCCCTAATCATTGTTTTAAATGTTATTAATGCAATTACACTACATTTTAGAGGAATATATGTTATCTTTATGCATTCCAATTAATTTATATGGTTGAAACGCCGCCCTTCGTGATCGGGTTAAGCGAGTCACATGGTCTGCCTTACGGCCTGTATTAGATCACGATGGTAGTGACACAGTCTATTGTTCCTAGTACTCACAGCGCTCCAAGCGGCTAGCAACTATCGCGAGAAATGCAACTCGGTGGCAAAAAATCATCCCAAGCTTCGTGACTGTATATAGTAGACTGTGGTAAAATCTTACATCTCATGGGTCGTAAATAAATCAACAGGTTTTGAGATGATTTACTGTGAAACACGATAATTTTATTATTCTGCTCTGAATTTTCATAACAATCGTAAAAAACAAGTATACAATTACACAATAAAAGAAATCGTATTCTGAAGTAATATAGACATAAAAACTATCATAGCTAAAATGTGAGCTCATAGTGAAACTAAATTATTCCCGAATTTTGATTGAGGATTTATTATAAATTAATTGCCTTGCTTTCAAAGTCGGTAGTTCCATATTTGACATACATCCTTTGAAAATGTCTGGAACGGATTCTGTCAATTTTCTATGTATTCGAAACTGATTTTACCCAGCTTTTTCTCTTACTATTAATAGAGGATTATCTTATTTATTTTTCAAATCTTACCTATTTTTAAACGACAGTCAGATCTGGTTATTGAAATAGGATTGCATTATTTTCGGATAGTTATATATTTGTACTTAGTACGAAGAATGTTTTTGGTCATTGTCATGGTAAAATCTAAAATTGTGTTGGAGCGCTGCTCATTCGGTTGTCAAATTTTGTTAATATTACTGCATCTTCTTTTTTATATTGATTGTATTATTTTAGTATATTTCTATTTCTCTTGTTGCAATTATATTCTATATTCTGTATATCGTCGGTTTCTTGGTAAAAGTGACCAAATCCAAAATGCAAAATTGTTGGGAAAAGGTATTTAAAAGTTTAATGATCCGTCCAAAGATAACTGTACTTCTTTAGATGTTAGTAATAAGTTATTTTGAAGGTAAATGTGCTATATTATTAGTTTTTAATATAAAATAATGACTTAAATTTTCATAATGCTTGGAATCCTTGGAATGTGACTTGGTTACTTTTACCAAGAAACCGACGATATTTAAATTTAACAAATAAATAAATAAATAAATAAATAAATAAATAAATAAATAAATAAATAAATAAATAAATAAATAAATAAATAAATAAATAAATAAATAAATAAATAAATAAATAAATAAATAAATAAATAAATAAATAAATAAATAAATAAATAAATAAATAAATAAATAAATAAATAAATAAATAAATAAATAAATAAATAAATAAATAAATAAATAAATAAATAAATAAATAAATAAATAAATAAATAAATAAATAAATAAATAAATAAATAAATAAATAAATAAATAAATAAATAAATAAATAAATAAATAAATAAATAAATAAATAAATAAATAAATAAATAAATAAATATAAATGAATACATAAATAAATACATAAATAAATGAATGAATGAATTAATAAATGAATACACAAACAAATACATGAATAAATGAACGAATACATGAATAAATACATGAATAAATTGATAAATTGATAAATGAATAAATTGATAAATTGATAAATGAAGAAATAGATAAATAAATAAATTCATAAATAAATAAATTGATAAATAAATAAATTAATTAATAAGTAAATAAATAACTAGCAAATAAATAAGTAAATAAATCAAACAAACATACAAATAAAAAACATAAATCTGTACTAATAATAAATCTGTAGCCGAAATTTTTCTGGTAATTTTCGATTTTCCAAAAATAATTGGTGTTAACATGTATAATTAACCATCCTGAAACCGAAAATCGCTTTTTTGAAATTTTTGTTTGTATGTCTGTCTGTCTGGATGTTTGTTACCTTTTCACGCGATAATGGCTGAACGGATTTATATGAAAATTGGAATATAAATTAAGTTCGTTGTAACTTAGATTTTAGGCTATATGGCATTCAAAATACTTTATTTAAAAGGGGGGTTATAAGGGATCTTAAATTAAATAAATCGAAATATCTCCCTTATTATTAATTTTCATGAAAAATGTTATATAACAAAAGTTTCTTTAAAAATAATTTCCGATAAGTGTTATTCTATACAAAAGTTTGATGGGACTGATATTTAATGAGAAAAATGAGTTTTAAAATTACAATAACAACGCCATCTAAGGCGCTGTACTGAAATAAAAACAAATGACTTTGTCTATAAGGGGCCTTGGACAACAACAATCGAAAGCTATGAAACATAGCCTACAGAGAATGCTTCTGTGTTTGTATGAAGTACTATCGGAAGCTAATTAATTGTTTAATTATTATTTCACCATTGGAAACTGTAGTTTCTCTAGATGGACATAATTCTACAATGTTATTACAGTAACTTCTGAAACATATAGCAAGTAATATAAAATATACACATTAAAACTAAATGATATGTCAATCTACATTAAACTATGGTTGCATGTAATAACAATTAAGAAACATGTTAAAGGAATAGTCATTACACCAAATGATTGCTCTCTGGACCAAAATGATATCATTTTAATTATTTAAATACAATTTAAATTAAGTAACATATTAAACGATTTATCCTTCTATCAAACACGAATGTTCCCTGGATCAAACGTCCTATTTTAATTATGCAATTACTTTATATTTATTTCTAACAGGTGCAGCGGAGAGCACGGTTACGGCTAGTAAATAAATAAATAAATTTGGCCATTTTAAAATTACATTTTCTTGGTAAGTTCTAGTGTTAGGTTCACTATAACCGAAGCGAGGGTTTACTACAAACGGAAATATTAATGTAGCTACTTTTTGATGTATGCGTGTCAGGATCAACGATTAGGTTCACTATAGCCGAGTTTACTATATCCAGAGTTGACTGTACATAAATAATACATATATAATATTTTAAACAAGTTATGAGGAGCGCAGGAAAAATCTACTTGTATGAAACACTTAGATGAATTAGTAAAACGATGCTACATGCAAAGAATTTAGCGCTCAATTTGTCTTTGTGTTCTTCATCGCACCCGGCCAGGTTGTTGAGTAGCGATGGCTAACCTTGCTGAAATAAAGCAAGCGCTACAGAATTACAAGCCCGCCTGCTACTCTTTGCCTTTAATTACATACCCACAGCAGTTTGCGGTTTCCCATTTAATCCTGTTTACAGGGCGATCTCCGGTATCTTCTGTGAATCCATCGTGTAGCGTCCTGCCGGCACTTAACTTTTTGCTTTACACCTTAACGACCCTAGCCTGGGAAGTGGAGAGAGCTAAAGGTAAAGTCAACGACTTCCTAGAAAGCCTTCGCTTACTACTCATACCGATAATTAAAATTATCTCGTTCACAATTTTAAAAATACTATTATAGATGTTCGTAGGTTAAATATTATTTTTTCATACATGTCGTCTATCATCTGATGTCACCTTCTGCCCCGAACTCTTCTCCCGTTCACCATTCCTTCCAGTACATCCTTCAGTAGGCAGTTTCTTCTCAGTTAGAGACTCAACCAGGTCCTTTTTTTCTTTCTGATCAGTTTCAGCATCATTCTTTCTTCACCCACTCTTTCCAGCACAGCTTCATTTCTTATTCTGTCTGTCCACTTCACATGCTCTGTTCTTCTCCATTATCCACATTTCAAGTGCTTCTATTCGTTTCTCTTCACTTCGTCGTAATGTCCATGTTTCTGCCTCATAGACAGATTTTTGTATAATCACAATACAGTACTGTATTAACAATAAGTGTTTTTACTCACGAACTGAGCTATCCATGCGGACGTATTCATTATGCAGTGTATATTATACTGTCTACAGCACATTAGCGTACAATTTAGAGAATGAAGTTAAATTGAAAAATAATCATAATATGGATATTTAAACACATTTTTGAAAATGGTGGCCGTTCATTTCGATACAGGCTTCAGTTCTTGAAAGGGGGTAGTATACGGTGTTTCCGGTTCTCAACCGTAAATCCAGAAGTATACTTATTTACTTACTGGCTTTTAAGGAACCCGGAGGTTCATTGCCGCCCTCACGTAAGCCCGCCATTGGTCCCTATCCTGAGCAAGATTAATCCAGTCTCTATCATCATATCCCACCTCCCTTAAATCCATTTTAATATTATCTTCCTATCTACGTCTCGGCCTCCCCAAAGGTCGTCCCCCCTCCGGCCTCCCAACTAACACTATATATGCATTTCTGGACTCTCTTTTTCAATAGTCGGTTTAAAAATATTCTCCCGTCCTACTTTAGCATTGAAATCGCCCAATAAAATTTTCATGTGATATTTAGGTAACTGATCAAATGTCTGTTCCAATTCCTCATAGAAGCTATCCTTTATATGGTCGTCTTTCTCTTCTGTATTGGGCATGAGCATTTATAACTGCGATATCGCACCATCTACCCTTAAGCACTAAATACGATAACCTATCACTGATAAATTCGACCTTTTTTACTATTGATTTTATTCTTTTATGATTAAAGAATCCTGTTCCTAAGTGGTGATTATCATTTCTTCCCCATAATACAACAAATAATCTCCTACTTGTGTTATGCCGTTCCTATCTAACCTAACCTCCTGTATTCCCACAAAGTCTATTCCATATCTAGCTAGTTCTTTTGCTACTAATGTTACACCTCCTGTTCTATATAGACTTGTAACATTCCAAGTACCAAATCTCAAAACCTTATTCCTTTGCTGTGGTTAATATTAGAAATGTTAGTAAAAATAAATTGATGTTCCTGTATATTTAACCCTTGTGGTGAATTTTGATGAACTCCGGAGAGCCTAATTAGTTAAATTCACTCTCCTCATCTCCAAGGCCCCCCCCGGGATCTTAAGAAGCAAAAGAGAGAGTGGTGTACGGGAAGCAATGGGAAACTTCAGAATTTATCTCCTCCAAGAAAAAAAAAAAAAAAAGAAAAACATCAGGAACATTACGACAAAGTGAAGAGAAACGATTTCAAATGGCTTTTAAGGAACCCGGAGGTTCATTACCGTCCTCACACAAGCCAGTCTTTAGCATTTTTATGAATTTCACCCCTGGAATAAACCACTGTATCATCTACGTATGAATAAAAGGAGCCATTTACTTACTTACTTACTTACTCACTTTTAAGGAAACCGGAGGTTCATTGCCGTCCTCACATAAGCCCGCTATTGGTCCCTATCCTGAGCAGGATTAATCCATTCTCTATCATCATATCCCACCTCCCTCAAATCCATTTTAATATTATCTTCCCATCTACGTCTCTGCCTCCCTAAAGGTCTTTTTCCCTCCGGCCTCCCAACTAACACTCTATATGCATTTCTGGATTCGCCTATACGTGTTACATGCCCTGCCCATCTCAAACGTCTGGATTTAATGTTCCTAATTATGTCAGATGAAGAATACAATGCTTGCAGTTCTGTGTTGTGTAACTTTCTCCATTCTCCTGTAACTTCATCCCTCTTAGCCCCAAATAT
Organism: Periplaneta americana; assembly: GCF_040183065.1. Taxonomy (NCBI): domain Eukaryota; kingdom Metazoa; phylum Arthropoda; class Insecta; order Blattodea; family Blattidae; genus Periplaneta; species Periplaneta americana. The sequence goes on from NC_091119.1 coordinate 183,937,948, forward strand.
TTTCCTAAGCATCTTATTCTCAAACACCCTTAATCTCTGTTCCTCTCTCAAAGTAAGTGTCAAAGTTTCACAACCATACAGAACAACCGGTAATATAACTGTTTTATAAATTCTAACTTTCAGATTTTTTGACAAGAGACTGGATGATAAAAGCTTCTCAACCGAATAATAACAGACACTTCCCATATTTATTCTGTATTTAATTTCCTCCCGAGTATCATTTATATTTGTTACTGTTGCTCCCAGATATTTGAACTTCTCCACCTCTTCAAAAGATAAATTTCCAATTTTTATATTTCTATTTCGTACAATATTCTCGTCACGAGACATAATCATAAACTTACTTTGTCTTTTCGGGATTTACTTCCAAACCTATATCTTTACTTGCTTCCAGGAGCCATTACTATTTTTAAATTATATATTAGAGCAATGTGTGGTTAGTTCTTTTAAACGGCGCATGAACTGGTTGTGAACTGAATTCAAATGGCAGTGTCTGGTCCATAACCGGATCACTCTACCAAACTGGAGATTTCTTCCACATAGCTGTTTTGTAGACGGAAAGTCTGGGCAGATTGTTTACGGGCAATCACACAGCAACAAGTCGGACGAGCGGAGCGGGAGGGCGGCGAAATGAGCGCATTTCTATACAGCAAGGATACGGCGATTTGCATTTATGATTCTGCTAACTCGACAAGCACGACACTGTGGTAACTCAATTAACTGTCGCCGTCTTAAAAATACTTCTTATCAAATAACTACAGTCTTGTTCATCTGAATGACTCAACTCGTTTGTTAAAGAATGTAAAGAGTAGTAGATGTGTAAATGTTTTGACTCTTTGAGACTTTTTTATGATTTGTAAGGGGGGAAGTATGGTATAATACAGGGCTACTACAAAAGAAATGGACAAGTTTGAAGACCTATATAACAAAAACTATGTATGATATCAACATACATTTTGCGGTGCTATGTTGGCAACTAATTTGATTGTATATGTTTGTATAGTTTGGCTGATGAATTGTATATGCTTTTAAAATGATTACTAGTTTGTGTAGCTCTTCTGATGAATTGTATATAGGCCTACTGTAAATTGAATGGTAGTCTGTATAGCTCAATTGATGAATTGTATATGCTGTAAATTGTATAGTAATCTGTATAGCTCTACTGATGAATTGTTTATGATTATAAATTGAATTAATCTACTTGATATTAATTGCATAAATTTGTATAGCTTAATGAAAGTATGCTACTTTGTATTGTATATATTTGTATAGTTTTGGCCGATGAATAGTATATGCTTTAAATTGAATAGTAATCTATATAGCTCTATTGATAAATTGTTTGTGTTTGTAATTTGAAGTAGTTTGCATGAGATGTATGATTGATTTCTATATATCACAACTGGTTGAATTATTTATGCCTTAAATTTAATTAACTTACTTGTTTTGTATTATACATATAGCTCAACTGATGAATGATCGCTTGCGTTTGTAAATTTAATAATCTGATTGGCTATGTATTGTGTACTTTTAGTAGAGCCATCGATGTAGCTCAGTCGGCAGACTCGCTGGGCTGCTGATCCGGAGCTGCGTTCGGGCTTGGGTTGGATCCCCCTTTGGTCTTTAGTTTCTTCCGAGGTTTTCCACAGCCGTGGGACTGAAGCCGGATGGTCTATGGCGAGTCCTTGGCACCAACCCCTTTGATTTGATTACCCCCCTTTGATTTGATTACCTGGTTGGGTTTTTCCGAGGTTTTCCCCAACCAAAAGGCAAATGCCGGGTAATATTTTGGCGAATCCTCGGATCTCACCTCACCTCACTACATCTCGCCAAAATATTGTAAAAAAAATTGCACAAAATTGTAAAAATTGTAGAAAATTACTAAATTGTAAAACTATAAAAATTTGTAAAAATTGTAATTGTAATATTGTAAAATTTTGACTTGTTCCACATCTTAAAGCTTCATTGCTCATGTAAGATCTATGGAATAAAATAAATGAATGAATTAATGAATGACTCTGAAAGTTTGCATGGTAATGTTTTAGTTGGTAATACTGTATGTGATTGTTGTTGCATAATTGCGGAGTGCTAAAGGAGTTTGGGCTTCAAAACGAAGCAATTCATATGAAAGTTAGGGTGATAAAATACTGGTTAAAAATTATATTTGGGGACCAGTCGCTTTTACAGTCGATTTGCTACAAAGTTCAACAAAGAGAGGAGTGGGGAAAAAAGGGTGGGTTTGTAAACTGCAGGGAGGGCTGCATCATTTAGGAATGGGATGGGTGTGGGAGAAAGGAGAGAATAACAGAAGGAATGTATGGCGTAATGTGAAGATGCGTTTAATTGATATCGAGAGGCAAGAGATTGAGCTCCAATGTTCGGAAAAGTCCTCACTACATTTACAATCAGATATCATGCTTAAATGGGGGAGGTGTGACTACATAAATTCTTGTAACAAAGACAGTAGAGCAGGTTTAGAGTGGCTAAGATTGGGGGCATGGAAGGGTAATAAAATTGTCAACGAAGAAGGGGAGCGTCTTTGTCCACTGTGCGGAGAAAAGGACTCCTGGACACATTTTATTGCAGTGTGTAGAATTGGAACATATCCGGAAAAAATATCTACCACCCTCTATGCTAAGTCAGAATAGGAGTTCGCTTCCATGTTTTGACTTCATGGGGAATAGAGAATGGAACAAAAAACTGAATTGTTCCTTTTGAAGGCGAAACAGATTAGAACTTCAGCTGTTGAAGTTTGTGATACGAACTGACGAAGGGATACGCAATTATACACATTTATGCATGTTTAGGTTAGGATATATTATATAATGTGTTTTTGTGCCTTTTTTATTTTAATCTGTGTGTTCTTTTGGAGAGTGGTTGGATGTGACTATAGGTGGGGGGGGGGTGAAACCTACAAAGTAGGACTTCTTTAGGTACAAAGCACGTACGGTCAGAAGAGCCATGCATTGGATTTTAGAGAAAATTATGATAATATTACTCAATAAATCCATCTATCTATCTAAGCAGAAATAGCAGAAATGACGAATCCTGTGAAAAAGCATAAATTATGTGCTACAATTTGCTGAAACAATATCTGTAACTTGTCCAACGACATTTTAGAACACGTTTCCAAAAAACCACCACCAACTAGACGGTCGATCTATGATTGGCACAGAAAATTTGCAAGGAAAGAGCCCGAGAAGGCCGCCCGTTCCAAAAGATAAAGCTGAAGGTGTTCGTGCTGCTTACGGGAGAAGTCCACTGTATCTTCCAACAAGATGGAGTACCGCCCCACTGGCACTCTGATATTAGACTTATCTGGATGAAATTCTACCACAGCGTTGCATTGGTTGTGCTCCAGACGACAATAACGCTCTTGCACGTTGGCCACAAAGGAGACCCGATCTCACGCTGCGTGACTTTTTCCTGTGGATATATGTCAAAGATAGAGTTTTCGTCTCTCCACTTCCACATGATTTATATGAAATGAAACAACGTATCAGAAGTGCTGTGGCAAGTGTCGATGCAGCTATGTTACATCGGGTTTGGAATTGACTTGATTATCGTCATGATGTGTGTCGTGTGACGCAGGGATCACACATTGAACATTTGCAACTTCACAATCTAAACTTCAAAACAATGCAAAGTGCTTCCAGGTACTGTGAATAGTTTTTGTTTTATAGGACTTATATTTCTCCATTTCTTTTGTAGTATCCCTGTATATTATTGCTTCCAGTTGTGGGTTTAGTCCAAATAAAATTTAGCCATTGTTTGAATAAAGTCAAAATGCTTGACAAAGATAAATTGTTTATTTGTTTGTTCTAAGTACAGTATGTACTATAACATAGTGAAACTGCAATTACAATAGCTTCATACAGTTAATTCACAATGAAATAGGATAAGAAAGATACAATAAACGAAAAAAAAATAAGGGAAAGAATATAATAATAATAATAATAATAATAATGATAATAATAATGATTGATAATACTACTACTACTACTACTACTACTACTACTACTACTACTACTAATAATAATAATAATAATAATAATAATAATAATAATAATAATAATAATAATAATGTAAGCAGTAAAGAAAAAGGAAAGATTAATAAGTAATAATATGACTAGAGACCGGAATCTTTACCATTACTCTTTGGTTATTCTTTTTTTTTATTTTATTTTTTTATTTTATTGGGTTATTTTACGACGCTATATCAACATCTAGGTTATTTAGCGTCTGAATGATATGAAGGTGATAATGGCGGTGAAATGAGTCCGGGGTCCAGCACCGAAAGTTACCCAGCATTTGCTCGTATTGGGTTGAGGGAAAACCCCGGAAAAAACCTCAACCAGGTAACTTGCCCCGACCGGGATTCGAACCCGGGCCACCTGGTTTCGCAGCCAGACGCGCTGACCGTTACTCCACAGGTGTGGACTGGTTATTCTTATACCTTACTTACTTACAAATGGCTTTTAAGGAACACGGAGGTTCATTACCGCCCTCACATAAGCCCGCCATCGGTCCCTAGCCTGAGTAAAATCAATCCAGTCTCTATCATCATATCACACCTCCCTCAAATCCATTTTAATATTATCCTTCCATTTACGTCTCGGCCTCCCCAAAGGTCTTTTTCCCTCTGATCTCCCACCTAACACTCTATATGCATTTCTGGATTCGCCCATACGTGCCACGTGCCCTGCCCATCTCAAACGTCTTAATTTAATGTTCCTAATTATGTCAGGTGAAGAATACAATGCGTGCAGTTCTGCGTTGTGTAACTTTCTTCATTCTCCTGTAACTTCATCTCTCTTAGCCCCAAATATTTTCCTAAGCACCTTAGTCTCAAACATCCTTAATCTCTGTTCCTCTCTCAAAGTGAGAGTCCAAGTTTCACAAGCATACAGAACAACCGGTAATACTATAACTGTTTTATAAATTCTAAATTTCAGCGTTTTTGAAAGCAGACTAGATGACAAAAGCTTCTTAACCGTATAATAACAGGCATTTCACATATTTATTCTGCGTTTAATTTCCTCCCGAGTATCATTTATATTCGTTACTGTTGCTCCAAGATATTTGAATTTTTCCACCTCTTCGAAGGATAAATCTCCAATTTTTATGGTTCTATTTCGTACAATATTCTGGTCACGAGACATAATCATATACTTTGTCTATTCTGGATTTACTTTCAAACCTATCGTTTATACATCTTGATTACACAACTTTTAACACTGTATCACTTCGGAATATGTATGGTAAGTACTTTCTTGTGTTAAATTTTAACGTACCTTGTTAACATATTTCGACCTATTTTCGGTCATCTTCGGAACTGGTCGTTGTTGGTCTTGGCGCTTCTTGTTTACTGTGTGGGTGCGTTCGTAGTGTAGAGTCAAAGAGTGTCTGTGTTTTGAAATTGAGTTGTGTATTGAGAATATCGTTGGGGTGTGTTTTCGTGGGTCTGTATATTTCATATTGTTCTAGCGTGTTGAGTTTCTGGCTTTTTGGTTGGATGTGCAGTATTTCCATGTCTGTGTTGATGTCTCTGTAGGTGTGGTTGGCATTTGTGATGTGTTCTGCATATGTGGAGGTGTTTTGTACTTGCTTCAAGTAAAATTTCCGTGTTTTCTCTAATTATTACCGAGAAGATGACAACGTTATATTCAGATGCATGGACAGCATTTTGAACAATTCAATGTAGAATTCAGTTAGACATGTCTGCACCTCTGTTCTTAGTCAGCGAGGAATCACCGACAGAAAAAGTGTATAATCTCGACAATGGTTAATTTGTGAATTGGAGGTTCTTTGTTTGGGTTAGTTTGTATTATTCGTCTGTTAATTATTGACTAATACTTTTGAAACATCCTGTAGTTTAGAAAGAATAGAAAATTATTTTCCACGAACGTGTTCACAGAATTCGGAAAAAAAAATCCTTTCTCGTGTTGAAATACGTGTGATTAAAACTGAAGTTGAGAAGGTATCGATTAGAAGTTGAGGATCGCTTTTAACTTGTCAATTACGAGCAGGAAGTTGGAGCAGTGGAGGGGGCAAGTGCCCCTTAATGTTGACAACTCCACTTCCTGTCACCAAAATGTGATGGTGATCCATCGATACCTTCGAAAACTCCCACCAGCGCTTTGGCCAGTGACACAAGCGTGAACCTGTTCAGTTGTTCATAAATCTTTACACAGAGGAGACAACCAGAGAACGTTTGTTAGGCATTATTTACTACATATTTAACATTTCTTTAGGATTGACAGCGTGTGGTCGGAAAGTGTGGGGAGAGCGCTATGATACTATAGTTAAACAGAACGTATTATAGTTATGAACAGTTAATAAGTGATACTCAGAAAGTCGAGAAGCGATAGGTGGAAAGAAAATTACTTTTAACTTTTAACATTACAGTGGAGTAATGTTTTTTGATAAAAAAGAGAGAGAGAGAGAGAGAAGGTTTATATGATATTCTTATTGAATTTGGTATTCCCAAGAAACTAGTTCGATTAATTAAAATGTGTCTTAGTGAAACTTACAGCAGAGTCCGTATAGGCGAGTTTCTATCTGATGCTTTTCCAATTCGCTGCGGGCTAAAGCAGAGAGATGCACTATCACCTTTACTTTTTAACTTCGCTCTAGAATATGCCATTAGGAAAGTTCAGGATAACACAGAGGGTTTGGAATTGAACGGGTTACATCAGCTTCTTGTCTATGCGGATGACGTGAATATGTTAGGAGAAAATCCACAAACGATTAGGAAAAACGCGGAAATTCTAGTTCAAGCAAGTAAAGAGATAGGGTTGGAAGTAAATCCCGAAAAGACAAAGTATATGATTATGTCTCGTGACCAGAATATTGTACGAAATGGAACTATAAAAATAGGAGATTTTACCTTCGAAGAGGTGGAAAAATTCAAATATCTTGGAGCAACAGAAACAAATATAAATGACACTCGGGAGGAAATTAAACGCAGAATAAATATGGGAAATGCCTATTATTATTCGGTTGAGAAACTTTGTCATCTAGTCTGCTGTCAAAAAATCTGAAAGTTAGAATTTATAAAACATTTATATTACCGGTTGTTCTTTATGGTTGTGAAACTTGGACTCTCACTTTGAGAGAGGAACAGAGATTAAGGGTGTTTGAGAATAAGGTTCTTAGGAAAATATTTGGGACTAAGAGGGATGAAATTACAGGAGAATGGAGAAAGTTACACAACGCAGAACTGCACGCATTGTATACTTCACCTGACATAATTAGGAACATAAAATCCAGATGTTTGAGATGGGCAGGACATGTAGCACGTATGGGCGAATCCAGAAATTCATATAGAGTGTTAATTGGGAGGCCGGAGGGAAAAAGACCTTTAGGGAGGCCGAGACGTAGATGGGAAGATAATATTAATATGGATTTGAGGGAGGTAGGATATAATGGTAGAGGCTGGATTAATCTTGCTCAGGATAGGGACCAATGGCGGGCTATGTGAGGGCGGCAATGAACCGCTGGGTTCCTTAAAAGCAAGTAAGTAAGTAAGTAAGTAAGTAAGTAAGTAAGTAAGTAATGTTTTTTGATAAATAAGACAATTTATTGAACAACCACCACCACCACCACCTCCATCACCACCACCACTACCACCACCACCATCGAAGGGAAGGATTATACCTATTGGCCTGTTCCGTCTCAGAATTGTTCATGCCATCTTTTCAAAGGACACTCCATAATTAAATTATTAACAAAAAAAAAGCAATTAACTTAAAAATAATAAATTGAAAGTGACAAGTAACTTATTTTCAGTATAGTTTAATCTTTATTTATAGCTTTGAAGGATATTAGTTTAAAATTATCTTAAAGCCTTTTTTAACCAGGGAGCGAAACTTGTTGCCCGATGGGAGAGAGACAAGTGGTTTTATCTATTTCTGGTAAAAATTATCTTTTATTGCATGTAAGTTGTCTTTAAATAAATACTTGGTTATTATTGTTATTAAATTCAAGTGGTATTTTGTACACAGGGACAGTGTCAGAATTTTTAATCTGGAGAATGCTGGGTTTGCAGTAGAAGACCTGCCTTTGGGCAGAAAACTATGGCTGCGTGAAAAGCTGAACTGAGTTGTACAACTGACCATTCTTTTGTTTTCAAGACAGCCATTGTTTCTGGTTTATTTCGAGGGAATTACATGTTGTTCATAGACGACGACGTTGAATGAAATACATTGAGACGGTATATATAATTAGAATGAAATGACGAAAATTGGGACAGATAATAATAATAATAAAAAAAATAATAATAATCATAATAATAGGAAACCTAAGTCCACAATTGTAACGGAAATAGAAAAAGAAGGGTTCAGCGAATGGGAGAACGATTGGAAAAACACTCTTAAAGGAGCTATATGTAAGAAGTTTTTCCCTCTGTGCGTCAGAGGATGAAACAAAATATCACGCTGACAGCAGAAGTAACCGCCATGATCTCAGGCCATGGAAAAACCAAGGCATACAGTACCTACACCGTTTTGGGATCAAAGACGACTCAGCGTGTTCATGCCTTCAAGATGCACAAACGGTAGATCACCTAATATACTCGTGTGTCAAATTGAATAAGCAAAGGGATATACTGAAAGAGGGAAAATATAGAAATCAAAATAGATGACCAGTGTCACATGAGAAACTATTGTTAAAACACTATAAGGAATTCAGAAACATTGTTCAGTCAATAGATTTCACAGCACTGTAAATATTGTAAATAGTGAAATTACTACTATACTTAAAATTAGTATTAGTATTAGTATTCAAGCTAGAGCTGTTAAAATAATTATAAGCAATTTATGAACTTTATTATGACAATAGACTTCACAGCAGTGTAATAATTGTAAATAGTGAAAATACTACCTTAGTTAAAATTAGTATTAAAATTAGTATTCAATTTAGATATGTTAAAATAATTATAAGCAATACACGACCTTTATTAAGTCAATAGACTTCACGGCAATAGACTTGTAAATAGTAGAAATACTACGCCAGTTAAAATTAGTATTAGTATTAATAATTGTAAGTAATTCATAAACTCTATTCAGTCAGCTGACTTTACATCCTTGTAAATATTGTAAATAGTCAAAGCACTACTATTGCTACAAATAGTTTACTATAATTTTTTGTTTTAAGTTCAGACAGAATGTAAAAACAGTGTAGCAACAAATGTGTATAGTATTACATTACTGCAATAATAATAATAATAATAATAATAATAATAATAATAATAATAATAATAATAATAATAATAATAATAATAATAATAATAATAATAATAATGATTTATTTTAGCTGGCAGAGTTAAGGCCGTAAGGCCTTCTCTTCCACTCAACCAGCAAAAAGTATATATACATATGCATGAACTTACAAAGAATTCAACAATTTGATTTAGATGAGAGTTACATGTGTATGTATGTATGTATTTATTCACACTGCAATGGGTATATACCCGGTTGCAGTGGTAACTAATTACACTCAATAATGACAATAATAAACTTATTAATTAAAATACAATTAATAATAATACTAATAATTAATAATAATAATAATAATAATAATAATAATAATAACAACAACCACAACAACAACAGGGAATATACTAAATTAAATGAAACGATCACTTAAAATAACATTTGAAATATTCTAATTTGTATCTTAAAACTAAGATCGAACTAAAACCCACGAGTATATGTTCATATCTACACAAGTACCTTTCAACATTACACTCATTTCGCTGTCAACTCACTCACTGCACTGGAACTACGACACATTTCACTGATTCTATCCTGATTTCACTAACATTTAAAAAACATTTCACTGTTCAAATTCTTTGCACTGCCACTATGGACTATAAAGCTTCACTGACAGGAACACGTTTCACTTACACAGCACACTTCACTGACACGACATACTTCTTCACTGATACAACACACTTCACTGACACAACATAATTCTTCACTGATACAACACTTCAATAACAGCATATCATTTACACCCTTTAAGTACTGTGTATAATTACCGTCTATTAGTAAGGTCCTTAAGCCTATTTTTAAATGCATTTTTGGTTGTTGGTAAAGCCTTTAGTAAGTCTGCAGGTAAAGCATTCCAGTCCCTGATAGTACGATTGAGAAAAGAAAACTTTCCAGTGTCCGTCCTCTGCCTTCTTTCCCTCAATTTATATGAGTGGTCGTTCCTTGAAGAGTAATTTGGCGGTATATAAGAGTTATTTACGAATTAAACAATAAAATGCTATGAACTATTAATTAAACAATGAAATAAACTGTATAGCAGAATTAAGCTAAAATACATAGAATGTTAATATATTTCAAATAATATTAGATAATAGAAAGAGATTATTATGATACAATTTTGAAAATACAGCACCATCAGGATGATATCTAAAGAAAGAAGTAACAATGTAGTCAGTGATAGTTGAAATCAGTATTATTGGAGTGAAATGCTAATAAGGTTATATTTTAAGCTGTTTTTAAAGGTGTTTATTGTCTTGCAGCCCCTAATACTTTGTGACAAGGAATTCCATTGACGCGAGGTGGATACTGTAAAAGATGATGAATAACAAGATGTTCTAAGAAGAGGTATACTTAGCGTGCCACAGATAAGTGATCTGGTATTTACGTCGTGCAATGGAGCATACTGAATAAAAAGGGGATATGATATGAAAAAAAAAAAATAATCTTCGATGAAGAAGAATGAGGCGGGAAAACTAAAGGAGAAAAGTAGAACAAGGCAAAGGGGAATAATAATGTGATTATCTAGTGGAGAAGACGGAATGGATTGGAAGAGGATGATGATTAAATTTACACCTAGGTTTAATGACTTTGAGAAACAATTACTAGACAAGTTGATTTGTGTATAGATTTCATATGCAATTTTATTAACAAACCCAACTAACGACGGTGGCCTGGATTCAGTGAGAACTCGGGAAACTCTCTGCGGTCCCCCCAATGTTGTAAAGGTACTTCATCTTATTATAATTATCGCTGACTACAGGTTCTGGCCTCTTGAGTCATGCGCTCTCATCCCCCCCTTTTTTTTTCCTCGAGACTCGCTCTGTTCTGTCGTTGGAAAGGATAATTTTTATGGTCGTTATTACAGCGTTCTCTCAAGGGAAATGCAGCAAGAGCGCGAATTCTATTCTGAACACAGTGACACTAGCAGCGCTTGTGTTACAGACGGCTCTCTATCTTATTTTCTAGCAATTTTTATGTGACTTCAATACCGGATTACACTCGACAAACTGTACTGTATCCCCACTCTTTCTCGTTATATTTTGTTTAAAACAGCCACTCATATAATTTGCTGTTATAAAAGACAGTGGGACATTGTTTCCAAAGATTTTGACGTTCTATTGAAATTATTTTAGTCATAGTGATTCTCTTCTCTGATACATATGGGCTATTCCATATGAAATCGATCAGTAAAAAACCTCGCATTTTTTGTACTCTAATTTTTCCCTATTTATACAAGGTGCTGAGGAGAGTGCATTTTCAAAAATATACTATCGAAAGTCAAACGGTTTTCGTATTATTGAGCGACAAATTTAGCGTATTTTATAAGAGCATTTCCCTGTTTCGACTATGCGGACATTTTACTGACTGACCTCTCCAGCGACAACAAAATGAAACTTCAACGTGCTCATAATTTGTGTGTACGTTTTGTAAGCAATGTTCGTAAATATGATCATATTACCCCGTTCCTGGAAGCAATAGGTTGGCTTAAACTAGATAAGAAAAGAAATTTACATTCACTTCTCTTTCTCTTCGAAATCTTGAACTCTTCTATTCCTCCGTACCTGTCGTCTCGCTTCACTTACCTTTCTTCCCACCATAATCTGAACACACGCTCTCGTCATGAAACAATACTAACAATACCATCCCATCGCACCTCCTCATACTCATCTTCTTTCACAATAGCCCTGCCAAGACTCTGGAATTCGCTACCTGCTAGCATCAGGGACTGTCGAAATAAAATTGAATTCAAACGAAAACTTACTAGGCACTTGGTCAGTAATTGATTACTTGTAAATAGTTTCTTTAATCTATCACAAAATATTTCAATATTCAGTAATTTCATCACTATACAACTTTGTTATTCTAGATTTAATTTGTAATTCAGTAAATATAAAATATTCTTTGTTTCTCTATGATAAATTATCTAGCTTTAATTATTCAGGTAATCTTTTCGTACTTTGATTTTATTGTAATTGTAAATTTAATACTAATTGTAATGTTATTTGTAATTGTAATTGTAAATTTAATACTAATTGTAATTTTATTGTTGATATTGTAGTTGGAATCTCCTGGTAGAGGGGCAGAGAAGGCCTGATGGCCTTATCTCTACCAGGTTAAATAAATAAATACTAAATACTAAGAACAAGCCTCTTTCAGCGCTCAGAACTCTGGAACCATTTACTGCAGAACATTGAACCGGACCTCATTTTGAAGCTGACATTTGGTAGGTTATGATAAGAAGTAATACTTATTTTTATTATACACAGAGAGACAGATAATCTGATTTTATTTACTGTTAGGCTTTTTGCCAATTTGTAAAAATGTAAAAAAATATTCAGAAAAAACCTTGCATTATTAAGAGGGATTCGACATTGCTTGCTTAGTGGCACGGCAATAAGTTTCGAGGGTATTAAATAGATTATTTTCACACGCCTAGACTTGAACGGCGCAGTGCCGCACGCACTGGTCGAGAGCTGAAGATAAGCGAGCGTTGGGCGTCATTTTACTCCTGTGTTTATGAAAACCTGTGATAAAGCTAGCACAGCCATGCGCTACTAGACGACACATCACGTGTTTATGTCTCCTGGCCTTGCTTGCCTCGGCTAACTCCCGCCTCACAGTTAGCTGGTTAGTTCACGCGCGTATTATTCATTTTCTTTATTTGATATTTTCAATACTTTCTTATCAACGTGCCATCAGTAAAAAATATGTGTTTATTTGTACTTTCAATGCGGAATCTAACTATATATTTTAAACATATTTTTTCCTTGGCAAAGGTGTCTTAATGAGGAAAAATCTAAATTTCTCCATTTCCATAAAAAGTAAGAAAAACTGTTTACATGTCAATATAAACTTTAATTTCTCAGCATCAAAATGAACCATGATTTTGATCATTGGGTGAAAGGGTTTCGGAGCCACAACAGTTTAAAGTTGCTAATTTTATGAAAATACGATAAATTTAAATATTTTAAATTTAAACACTATGAAGTTCTGACGCCTCAAACTTTGCACAAAGCATTGTATGACAGTTGTCAACGGACAGAAAAAGTTTCATTGTATTTAAAAATTGCAAGGTCAATTTTCTCTATATTTCGGTCGATTTGAGATGGAATAGCTCATATGGTCAAGTGAGATGAACTGTCCAATAACAGATGCACATGTCAGACAGAACCTCAGTCAGAGGATATACATATAGTATGATGTATTTTTTGCATTCTTGTTTTTTTGTGTTAATTTTGCACAGATTGTTGCAAAAGTTAAACTTGTCTAAACTTAAAATTCTATGTATAATTTCTATGGCTATGTTACCAATGGGTATCGTGTAGGAAGATAGTTTTAATCTGACAAGAAAAATTTCTCATAGGGGCAGATAAAAAAGTTATTTCTCTTCTTCCACCATGTTAATAAGTCAAAACAAGTGCTTATACAAATTTTGGTCACTTGAACGCAATTACGAGGACTGTAAAAAATAACTTTCTCTGGAGCCGTTTTCAGAAATAAAACACAATTTCATGAAAAGATTTATTGGAACAGATACAGCAATTGATGAGCTATTTTTCAACATATTCCCCACCGGGATTGAGACCTTTGTCATACTGTGGAATTAACTTTTGTATCCCTGTGTCGTAGAATGCCGCCTGGGATCGGAACTAGTGTGCGACAGCCGTCTGCACCTCTCTGTCGATGCCACGGTATGACAAATTTCTCAATTCCAGTAGGGAATATATTGCAAAATAGCTCAACAGTTATTATATCCGTTCCAATAATTTTTTTCAGTGAAATTGTGTTTTTTCTGTAAACGGCCGCAGGTAAACTTATTTTTTTTGCAGCCCTCGTGTCAGCCTGGGTTGCGCAGATGATATAGCGCTGGCCTTCTGTGCTCAAGGTTGCGGGTTCGATTCCGGCCTAGGTCGATGGCATTTAAGTCTGTAGATTTTCTGGCATGTTAAAGAACTTCTGCGGGACGAAATTCCGGCACACCGGCGACGCCGATATAACCTCGGCAGTTGCGAGTGACGTTAAATAAATCATAATTTAATTTTACAGCTCTCGTAATTTTGCTCGAGTGGCCAAAATTTGTACACACACTTGTTTTGACATTATTAACATGGTGGAAGGAAAAAAATCAACTTTTTTTATCTGCCCCCATGAGAATGTTTGCCTGTGAGATGAACTTTCATATCTGTAGATTCGTATAATATTAACCATCATGAAACATGCCCTCTTTTCCCTCTCGCACAGCTTACATGCCAGGTCTCGCCTGCTCATCTGTATTTATTCTTTATTCCCGTATTACTATTTATAACGTTTTAGCACTTACAAGGAGAGGACACGCTCTGTATATCAACTAACAGAATAAGATTGTGTGAGATGAAAGTACAAGACGTACTGTTTAAAGTCATACCCGGTATGGATGGCCAATGACCCCTCGTTTTGAAAATATTGGCTATTGTTTGTGACATATTTCCGTTAGGTGCCTAATAGGGAAGCATTAGACTGTGTAATAGCGTAGCCCATATGGTTGGGTGCTGAGTTGTTATCAAGACAACCTAAGTTCGAATCTTAACTGGTCCTATATTTTTTTCTTTTAATAATGATTAATATTGTGATCACAGTTATCTATTTACATATATCATATTTCTCAATGTATTGAACGCTTCTTCATCATGTTTTAAACAAATTACTAATTAAATAACATTGTATTGTAAAGGATAAGCAATGAAATATTGCTCATGAAGGCAGGTAACATGTGTCACTGGTGTCTGTTCTGTTTCTGTAGCAGCTATTCCACTTCATTTTGTACCCGATTCATTATGATGTCATAAAAACACACAAAACATACATATTTCCTGCACCATGCACAGCAAATGAAAGAAGGTTGTCCACAGTCACACACATTTTTCCGCACTTCTGCTGCGAAACAGATATCCTTCACATTCACAAACACTTCTCATTCGTTTATTAATTTTGATGCATACCACGCATATTTCAACATGTCTTTGAATATAGGAGTTGACAACTGAAAGTGAATAATAATAATAATAATAATAATAATAATAATAATAATAATAATAATAATAATAATAATAATATCAAGCTTTAAAAATAAGAAGGCATTAGAATTCGAACTCAGGTTGCCTGGATGACAACTCAGCATCCAACCATATGAGCTACGCCGTTACACAGTCTAATGCTTTCCTATTAGGCACTTAACGGAAGTATGTCACAAAAAATAGTCAATATTTTCAAAACGAGGGGGCATTGGCCACCCATACCAGGTATGACTTTAAACAGTACGTCTTGTACTTTCACGTCACAAAATCTTATTTAATTCGGTGATATAAAGAGCGTGTCCTTTCCTTGTTAGTGGGAGAGAAGGTATTCCTAACGCTCGATATAAAGTGCAAAGCATTTGACCCCGGTTTCATGTCAGCTGCGTGAACATCATCTCTGACCACGTGTCCGTGTTTCTGCGTGGAGGTAAAGCTCCAGCTTTATACAGACAAGCAATTTCTGGTACAACGGATCACGTCTAAGCCAATAAGATCGTATAAAGTGCGTCCAATAGAATCCCACAAGAGGACCCTCACTTGTGATCTATCAACCTCGTATATCCAGCTCTTGCTTTCTTACTGTACATTCCACATCTGGACCTGATATAAGAAATATCGACTTTGACATTCTTTGGTAAATTAAGTGTAATATCTGAAGTAGTAATAGGATGAGAAATTGTCCAAAACGTTAACATTCTTTCTGCTACAGGGACATCATTTTATTTTTACTTCAATATTTATTGTACCTAAGTTTTTGAATGTACTTCACTGCCACCCCTTCTACTAATGAAGTTCCAAGTGTCCTCCTCACAGAACCAAGGCCGCATATAGTAAACAGTACTGAGTTAGTGAGTATAGTACGTTCCAGAAAAATGTTCGCGTTTTCCAGTGACGAAAGAGCTTTCAATATTGAATCATATTTTCGCACAGATACTGTCGTCCGTTTGCCTACGTCGCATCCCGATTTCCCCCACCTGCTTCTGCTCGCCCCTCTGTAAAGACTAGTAATATTATACAACTATTACGTACGTAATATTATACAACTAATTAAATTAACTTAAATAAAAGGGCCTCGTTAAGTAATCAATTGTCACGTGATTTCCTCTCTTTCTACGATCCTGCGACATAACCACTTGGACGGACAGTAGATAGCATGTTTGAGCAATTTTATCTGTGCGGGTCGGACAGAAGAGAAGATTGAATTTACAGTACGTAAGGTATTCTTTTATACTGGGTGTTCATTTCAAAGTGTGTCATGACGTCACTGTTGTTGGGTCACCGATTTGAAGCGAGTTTCAGCTTATCTTAATCTCTTTCGAACTGTGTTTTGTGCCGGCAAGTCGTACGCAGGGTATTTGTTATCATCGGTTGCGTACGGTAACATTCCACAACACAAATAAAATGCTCCGTGTCCATGTTGACCGTCGAAGTTAATGTCAACAAATACGTAAGTAATCGTCTTAATCCTCTCCCCGTATCCCGACAGTACGTATTTCCAAACAGTTCACATTCCTGCCACTACCGGCGTTACCGTACGTATCGGTACGTATTATTCAGAATGAACGCCGTACTTGCTAGGCAACTTCTCTGCCTCATAGGTTATACACCTCTGCGAAAGTGTAGGAAGATTGAATTCTCTAGGCTCATCGGCTAGCCACATGTCGGTATACAGCGAACCATGACACACTTTGAACTGAACACCCAGTAGAGTAGGTACAGAATTATTCCAACATGAGTTACTAGTACGAAGGACGAAACTGGTAATTGAAATTAGGTACGATAGTCTATAGTGCGATAATATGCATAAAAGAACTGAAGCCTGTATCGAAATGAACGGCCACCATTTTAAAAAATTTGCTTAAATATCCATATTATGATTATTTTTCAATTTGACTTCATTCTCTACATTGTACGCTAATGTGCTGTAGACAGTATAATATACACTGCATAATGAAACGTTCGCATGGATAGCTCAGTTCGTGAGTAAAAACACTTATTGTTAATACTGTACTGTATTTTGATTGAAGAAAAATCTAATGGAAATGATCAAACTCAAAATTGCGATATTTCCTAGTTTACGTAAATGGGTGAACTACTTTTCTTACACCCTATACCTAGTAAAGTGATTTGTTTGTATTTTACGCCAGTATCATTGAACTCCAGTCGTAGAAGGGGGTAGCAAACTTTATTTCCGGTTCTTAAACATTAATCCAAAGGTATACCCAGGTTAATATTAAAAATGTTAATAAAACTAAAATGATGTAGGCCTACCTGTATAAAGCAGTAGGCCTACTACAGTTTTATGTCATAAGGTGATGTTAAAAATAAAGCTGGAAAATATAATTGTTCAAAAATTCATGTCGCAAAATCTCCATCAAGTTATTACCTGCATATGGATGCGAAATATATTACGGATGATTAAAAAAAAGTAACAGGGGATTTGAAGAAATCCGTATGATTGCGTTAAACGTCTATATAGAAACTTTATTATGGTAATTGAATTAGAATAAATAGAATTTTATATGAGACTATTTCGTTTATATGACATCATTCCATTTTCGGCCTATGAAGTGTAATGAAATTTGAATCCCAACCAATCACAGTCATACATCGCGATAATTTCTGCAGCTCGATTTATCACTATCAATTTGTCGTTCATTTGTTTAGTCAGTGTCGCTAACTGTTTCCAAGTAAATCAATGAGCATGAATCCATTGTACTAAATAAAGTACGAAATCCTACTTCCACATCTACATCTTCATGAAGAGCATTTGCCACAAGTTTCACGCTTGGTTCACATGTTGATGTTTTCGGTCTTCTGGTCTTGGATCACCTAGTATGCTCATATGACCACAACGAAAACGATGAGTACAACGAGAAACTGTGCTACGGTGCACTGTAAACTGACCACAAACTTGACTTAAAACAATATGGATTTCTGTGAGCATTATGACGAAGTGAAGAGAAGCGAATAGAAGCATTTGAAATGTGGATATGGAGAAGAATGGAACGTGTAAAGTGGACAGACAGAATAATAAATGAAACTGTGTTAGAAAGAGTGGGCGAAGAAAGAATGATGCCGAAACTGATCAGGACGAGGAAAAGGAATTGGCTGGGTCACTGGCTGAGAAGAAACTGCCTACTGAAGGATGCACTGGAAGGAATGGTGAACGGGAGAAGAGTTCGGGGCAGGAGAAGATATCAGATGATAGACGACATTAAGATATATGGATCATATGAGGAAACAAAGAGGAAGACAGAAAATAGGAAAGACTGGAGAAAGCTGGGTTTGAAGTGAAAGACCTGCCCTTGGGCAGAACACTAAATGAATGATGCATACATACATACATACATATACATACATACATACATACATACATACATACATACATACATACATACATACATACATACATACGAGTCCACAACTGTGGAGTAACGTTTAGCGCGTCTGGCCGCGAAACCAGGTGGTCCGGGTTCGATTCCCGGCAGACGAGAGAGGAACAGACTTGAAAGATGTTTGAGAATAAGGTGCTTAGAAAAATATTTGGAGCTAAGAGGGATGAAGTTACAGAAGAATGGAGAAAGTTACACAACACAGAACTGCACGCGTTATATTCTTCACCTGGTATGACGCCTCTGTAATATTTTAATTCTCGTTTTCGCACTTTCCACTAACGTATTCTGACACTATTTTAATCCTTCAAGATTACGATGAAAAAATGTACTCTATGTTCTTGTTCTTACATTTTGGGTGATTTCTTTCAACTGCGGCAAGAAAAACGGTAATATTATATGTTATTTATTTAAAAATATATATTACCTGGCAGGTTACCTGGTTGAGGTTTTTTTCCGGGGTTTTCCCTCAATCCAATATGAAAAAATGCTGGGTAACTTTCGGTGCTGGACCCCGAACTCATTTCACCGGCATTATCACCTTCTTCTCATTCAGACGCTAAATAACTTAAGATGTTGATAAAGCGTCGTAAAATAACCTACTTAATAATAATAATAATAATAATAATAATAATAATAATAATAATAATAATAATCATCATCATCATACATACATACATACATACATACAACATACATTATAATACATACAAAATACATTACAGTACATACATACATTACATACAATACGTAGATCATTGAATAAAACTTCTGCCGATCAGCAATTATTAATTACGAATTGATTTATCTGATAGCCATCGAAGTGGGGATTATGCTATAGACAACTGCTGGAATGCTCGTATAATTTAATAAGATATAAATCCCCAGTCGACTAAGTATTTAATCCATGAAGGTACAGCACTAGCTATGATTTCGTAAATCTGACAAGAGTTAGAAGCGCAAGTTTACAGTTAAACTCCTGTCGGCATATCCCCGGAGAATGGAACTTCAGTACGCGTTTGATAGGCTGACTAGGCCCTAGTCTATAAATAATAGCCAACTTACTAGATAATAGAGGCGGCCCGGAGTTCCTGAGGTGTAATATCATTGTTGAAATTGGAATGTAGTGAAAATGATACGGAAAGCTGTGGCACTGAAAGAAAACAAACCCCTCACTCGCTTTTACCCATCAAAGATCTCATTGTTTCGAGTCCTGTCATTTCTTAGTAAGCTAAATTACCTGAAAACTTTACACCAAAATTCAGGAAGAACTTGTGAGAGTTGTGGTGTAAAAAGTGGGTATAGTGTAGGTCTTATTAGAATCCTCAGGAGTTATCTTCCATTCTCATTTAATTACTACTGCTGTTTTCCTTCATCAGAATTTATATTGAGTTACAGAACGGAAGAAAGTAATAATAATAATAATAATAATAATAATAATAATAATAATAATAATAATAATAATAATAATAATAATAACCAGAGACCGGAAATTTAGGCATTATGAATAATTAAGGGGAGTTGGTCATTATCGCATGCAAAATAATGATAAAAATAGGCTATCTTCTAGCAGTCATAAATGTAATAGTCTACCATTTATCAGTGGTCTTTCATTTTTGTTAGCTATGTGTGTATACATATTAAGCTTTAAAATGAAAAAGAATGGTGACTCTAGAGTAAATCTGTATCCTTAAATTAATTTTTTTTTAATTAAGCATAATTTTTTTTTGTAAATTCACGACATGTCTGTGATTAGGTACACTCTATTCACTTATTATAACACATATTGAATTGAAAATTTGACCACTTACTGCTAATAGATACTAAAACATACCCTACTAAAATTATTCATATATCTGTAATATTATGGGCATAGGGCTTATAGTAATCATCACCGTCAATACATTTAAAAAAATTGAAGATTAGTATAAGCCCTGTGCCCATAATATTACAGCTATTTTAATAATTTTAGTAGGGTATGTTTTAGTATCTGTTAGCAGTACGTGGCCAAAATTTTAATTCAATGTGTGCTATGATAAGTGAATAGAGTGTACCTAATCACAGGTATGTAGTGAATTTATATAAAACATATGTTTAAATTCAAAAAATAATTTAAGGATAAGATTTACACTAGATTAACCATTCTTTTTTCATTTTAAAGTTTAAAGTGTATACATATATCACTAAAAAAATGAAATAACTGTGATAAATAGTATTACATCTATGATTGCTTGAAGATAGGCTATTTTTACCATTACTTTGCATGTGATAACGTCCAATTCCCCTTAAAATTGGCAGGCAAAAAGACATCATAAATAGCTAAAATAGGCAGGCAAAAAGGGCATTATAAATAGCTAAAATATGCAATAAAAGGCAATTACAAAAACCTTGCACTAGACCCACAACCTTGCACTTTCCACAAAGGGATTTCGGCAACGAGAAAAGCTTTGCATAAGTCGAATGGAAATTGAGATTTTCGACTCGATGTTGGAATTACTGTTGGAAGCAAAGAAATCTTCTTCCCAGTAGCCTTGGAAAGTGCATTTTTGTGTTTGGTTGTACTGAAATGTTGCGATATGAAATATTTAGCTAGCTACAACAACGTCGCAATGAAAACTGAAAGAAAAATAACAGTTAAAAATAACGTTATATCCGCACTCAATGTTGCCTTGTCAAATAAACGCAAAACGATTATAAAACGCTTACTATTATATATTTTTGCACGGCAGGACTCATTGTTGCAAAGAGAATATGAACTGACTGAAGGACAATAATATACATTCGGTGAAGTCACTTTCATTGTAGCAGTTATAGAAGTAAATTAAAACATACCTGTAGGCAATTTTTAATAATAAATTAATCAATAATAAAGGCAAAAAAACATTTATTTTGTAAATTAGGTATTTATATTAAAAATGGCAGAAGAGGGCAACATAAAACTGTAACGTTTCAATCACAAAGTTATAATTCGTACAGATTTACTTTCAAAATGAAGATAGATTTAACATATTTAAAAATACATTCTGCCAAAGTTCCGATCTCTGATAATAACAATAATAATAACAACAACAGTAATAATAAAGAATTTGCAGTTTGAAATGTTAAAAAACAAAGAAAACATTTTAGGGAGGTGTTAAAAACAAACAAACAAAAGCTAGGTAGGTGATAAAAACAAATGCAAACGAGGTGATAAGCAGCCATGGTTGGTTGAAGCACGTCGTTCCGTACCACTTTATTAGTCAAGAATAGTACGACGTAGTGAAAGTGCACTAGTCCACGTAACATTTTTCTTCTCAATTTTCTGAAAAACAAAGTCTTGTATCCCGGGCATAAGTAGACTAATGTCCGCAGGCAAGCTTTAAGAGAATTAAAAAATATCAGCATACATTCATTGTGATGATAAAGTAAAGTTATAAATTACATGAAATCGTTTACATTCAAAATCGAACTTGAGAGTGCAAAAAATTATCTAGACTTTTAGCTCTTCTGTAAAATTTAGTTTTGGTTTGTTACGACATTTGTCTATGCGGATTACGTGAATATGTTAGCAGAAAATCCACAAACGATTAGGGAAAACACGGAAATTCTACTTGAAGCAAGTAAAGCGAAAGGGTTGGAAGTAAATCCCGAAAAGACAAAGTATATGATTATGTCTCGTGACCAGAAATGGAAATATAAAAATTGGAGATTTATCCTTCGAAAAGGTGGAAAAATTCAAATATCTTGGAGCAACAGTAACAAATATAAATGACACTCGGGAGGAAATTAAACGCAGAATAAATATGGGAAATGTGTGTTATTATTCGGTTGAGAAGCTTTTATCATCCAGTCTGCTGTCAAAAAATCTAAAAGTTAGAATTTATAAAACAGTATATTACCGATTGTTCTGTATGGTTGTGAAACTTGGACTCTCACTTTGAGAGAGGAACAGAGATTAAGGGTGTTTGAGAATAAGGTTCTTAGGAAAGTATTTGGAGCTAAGAAGGATGAAGTTACAGGAGAATAGACAAAGTTACACAACGCAGAGCTGCACGCATTGTATTCTTCACCTGACATAATTAGGAACATTAAATCCAGACGTTTGAGATGGGCAGGGCATGTAGCACGTATGGGCGAATCCAGAAATGCATATAGAGTGTTAGTTGGGAGGCCGGCGGGAAAAAGACCTTTGGGGAGGCCGAGACGTAGATGGGAGGATAATATTAAAATGGATTTGAGGGAGGTGGGATATGATGGTAGAGACTGGATTAATCTTGCTCAGGATAGGGATCAATGGCGGGCCTATGTGAGGGCGGCAATGAACCTCCGGGTTCCTTAAAAGCGTTTTGTAAGTAAGTTGTAACGACATTTTGCTGTTTCATGGGCGCCATTTGAGTGAATTATTTTCTGATTTTTTCCCCCCAAAATTTGTGCTCCATTTTTTCTTTTAAAAACTAATCTAGAATTTGTTGCAGAAAATGATATAGCTACATACAAAAATGAAAATTGTGCACATCTTCTCCCCTTAAATTATGTTCTGTTTATAAAGTTCAAGTATTGCAATTAAATCCGTTCACGTTCACTGTATGACATGCCAGTTCCACGATACTTGACGTTGCTGTAAGGAACAGACGAAAACAATGCAATGCCCCTTTGCAGTTCTTTTTATACGGGCGGCACGGTTATTGCAACACTGCCGAGAGTATTGTGTTCCCGCAACAGCCTCGTTCCCAGCAGAATGGTGCCTTCTGGAGCACCGCGCGAGCTGCAAAGCAGGAAGGGCGGGATCGATTCCATGAGGAACCCTGACCAAACTCCACTGGATTTTGCTTTAGCTGGTCTGCAGAATGGGGTTAATGGAATAGGCATGCTGACAGGCGCATACTCTCGCAGTTTTATTAAAATAAATTGGCCCTTTTGCAGAAGCAAAATAGAATGGAAGGCGTATTGGTGTCGAGTTATGAAATTCTGTGCTATAAACCGTGTGAGAGTCGTGCACTGAATGTTCAAACACCGACAAAGCTACAGAAACTGAGCGATTATCAGTTTCAGAAGCAGTTTATGCAGAATTTATAACGTCCGCTGCAAGTAATATACGGGGCATAATTTTAGTTCCTTTCCGTTCCATCGAAACATGTGCAAATAATCACTTCACTAATATTTGTCCTCCAGTAGTTTATCTTCCTCTATTTACATGATCCATATCAACCTATTTCTTTCAATCTCCATCCGATATTTCCCAGTTCCCTTCTCATCTCTTCAGTCTCCCCCTCCTCTATCTCACCTCCCTCCTCTTCAATCCCATCCCAATCTCCTCCTCTCCCATCTCCTTCCTCTACTTCCATTTCTCTCATCTCTTCCAGCTCTCTTCTCTACTCTCCCATCTACCTACTCTTCTCTTCCATCTCCCTTCCTTTCTCTTCCATTTCTCTGTCCTTCTCTTCCATTTCCCTGCCCCTCTCTTCCATCTCCCTGCTCTTCTCTTCCATCTTTCTGCCCCTCTCTTGAATCTATCTGCCCTTCTCTTTCATCTCCCTGCTCTTTATCTTCCATTTCTGTGCTTTTTTCTTACATTTCCTTGCCCTTCTCTTCCATCTCCCTGCCCTTCTCTTCCATTTCCGTGCCCTTCTCTTCCACCTCTCTGTCCTTCTCTTCCACTTCCCTGCCCTTCTCTTCCATCTCTCTGCCATTCTCTTCCATCTCCCTGCTCTTTATTTTCCATCTCTGTGCTTTTTTCTTACATTTCCTTGCCCTTCTCTTCCATCTCCCTGCACATCTCTTCCATTTCCGTGCCCTTCTCTTCCATTTCCCTGCCCTTCTCTTCCATTTCCGTGTCCTTCTCTTCCATCTCCCAGCCCTTCTCTTCCATTTCCGTGCCCTTCTCTTCCACCTCCCTGTCTTTCTCTTCCGTTTCCCTGCCCATCTCTTCCATCTCTATGCCATTCTCTTCCATCTCCCTGCCCTTTATCTTCCATCTCAGTGTCCTTTTTCTTACATTTCCTTGCCCTTCTCTTCCATCTCCCTGCACTTCTCTTCCATTTCCGTGCCCTTCTCCTCCATTTCCGTGCCCTTCTCTTCCATTTCCGTGCCCTTCTCTTCCAGCTCCCTGCCCTTCTCTTCCATTTCCGTGCCCTTCTCTTCCACCTCCCTGTCTTTCTCTTCCATTTCCCTGCCCTTCTCTTCCATCTCTCTGCCATTCTCTTCCATCTCCCTGCCCTTTATCTTCCATCTCTGTGCTTTTTTCTTACATTTCCTTGCCCTTCTCTTCCATCTCCCTGCCCTTCTCTTCCATCTCCCTACCCTTTATCTTCCATCTCTGTGCTTTTTTCTTACATTTCCTTGCCCTTCTCTTCCATCTCTCTGCCATTCTCTTCCATCTCCCTGCCCTTTATCTTCCATCTCTGTGCTTTTTTCTTACATTTCCTTGCCCTTCTCTTCCATCTCCCTGCCCTTCTCTTCCATCTCCCTGCCCTTCTCTTCCATTTCCGTGCCCTTTTCTTCCATCTCCCTGCCCTTCTCTTCCATCTCCCTGCCCTTCTCTTCCATTTCCGTGCCCTTCTCTTCCATCTCCCTGCCCTTCTCTTCCATTTCCGTGCCCTTCTCTTCCATCTCCCTGTCCTTCTCTTCCATTTCCCTGCCCTTCTCTTCCATCTCTCTGCCATTCTCTTCCATCTCCCTGCCCTTTATCTTCCATCCCTGTGCTTTTTTCTTACATTTCCTTGCCCTTCTCTTCCATTTCCGTGCCCTTCTCTTCCATTTCCGTGCCCTTCTCTTCCATTTCCGTGCCCTTCTCTTCCATTTCCGTGCCCTTCTCTTCCATCTCCCTGCCCTTGTCTTCCATTTCCGTGCCCTTCTCTTCCATCTCCCTGCCCTTCTCTTCCATTTCTGTGCCCTTCTCTTCCATCTCCCTGCCTTTCTCTTCCATTTCCGTGCCCTTCTCTTCCATCTCCCTGGACTTCTCTTTCATCTTCCTCCCTGCCCTTCTCTTCCATCCCTCAGCCCTTCTCTTCCATCCCTCAGTCCTTCTCTTCCATTTCCGTACCCTTCTCTTCCATCTCCCTGCCCTTGTCTTCCATTTCCGTGCCCTTCTCTTCCATCTCCCTGCCCTTCTCTTCCATTTCCGTGCCCTTCTCTTCCATCTCCCTGCACTTCTCTTTCATCTTCCTCCCTGCCCTTCTCTTCCATCCCTCAGCCCTTCTCTTCCATCCCTCAGCCCTTCTCTTTCATCTCCCTGCCCTTCTCTTTCATCTCCGTGCTCTTCTCTTCCATTTTCCTGCCCTTCTTTTCCATCTCCCTGCTCCTCTTCCATCTCCCTAACCTCCTCTTTATCTCTCTGCCTTCTCTTCCATTTCCGTGCCCTTCTTTTCCATATCCCTGCTCCTTTTCCATGTCCCTGCCCTTTTCCACATCCCTACTCCTCTTCCATATCCCTGCTCCTTTTCTATCTCCCTGCCCTCTTCCATATCCCTGCTCCTTTTCCATATCCCTGCTCCTTTTCCATGTCTCTGCTCCTTTTCCATATCCCTGCTCCTTTTCCATGTCCCTGCTCCTTTTCCATATCCCTACTCCTCTTCCATATCCCTGCTCCTTTTCTATGTCCCTGATCCTTTTCCATATCCCTGCTCCTTTTCCATAGCCCTGTTCCTTTTCGACATCCCTACTCCTCTTCCATATCCCTGCTCCTTTTCTATCTCCCTGCCCTTTTCCATATCCCTGCTCCTTTTCCATTTCCCTGCCCTTTTCCATATCCATGCTCCTTTTCCATATCCCTGCTCCTTTTCCATATCCCTGCTCATTTTCCATACCCATGCTCCTTTTCCATATCCCTGCTCCTTTTCCATCTCCCTGCCCTTTTCCATCTCTCTGCCCTTTTCCATATCCCTGCTCCTTTTCCATGTCCCTGCGCTTTTCCATGTCCCTGCCCTTTTCCATATCCCTGCTCCTTTTCCATATCCCTGCTCCTTTTCCATATCCCTGCTCCTTTTCCATCTCTCTGCCCTTTTCCATATCCCTGCTCCTTTTCCATACCCATGCTCCTTTTCCATATCCCTGCTCCTTTTCCATCTCTCTGCCCTTTTCCATATCCCTGCTCCTCTTCCATCTCCCTGCCCTCCTCTTTATCTCTCTACCCTTCTCTTCCATTTGTCCTCCTTTTTATCTCCCTGACGTTTTCTTGTACCCCCCTGCCCTTTTCTTCCATTTCCCTGACCACCTCTTCTATTCTCCTGACCACCTCTTCTTTCTCCCTGCCCTCCTCTTTCATCTCCTGTTCTTTTATTTCATCTTCGAACTCTATATACTTTCTCTTCTCTTCCATTTACCTACTCTTCCCAAGCTAATTTTGTTAATATTATTGTACCCTTTTTATATTGATGTATTTTATTTCTATTTCTATTGTTGTTATTATATTCTGTAGTCTGATGTATTATATGTTCTGTATTACTAATATTAAACTCCAGTTTCTTCGAAAAAGTCTAGTTCAAAGTTCAAAGTTCAACCACTATGGCTCAAAAGACTAAGCTGATCACCAAGGCAAGGGATTTGGAGTACTGGAAAGTAATGCTGAAATATTGTACATACAACCAAAATTGTTGTGAACTTGAATAGAGCTATTACACTGATCAAGCAGGAGTATTAGTATACTTAAATACATTTCATGTAATTTAATTCGTGTAATTTCGTGCAATTTTTCTGTTTTTCTCTCCCATCTCTGTTACTCAGTCTCTCTCATCTATCTCATTTCTCTCCCTCACATCTATCTGTTCACTATGGTCCTCATATTTTTCTCCTCCCTCATTACCCTTTTCCGCCTATCTTATTGTTATTACACTCTATTATCTCTCTCTCATCTCTGCAATTGCTCATCTCCCTGCATCTCTACATCCCTGTCTCTTCCCCTCCCCGAGTCTTAACAGCTCCCCCTTCTTCCCAGTATATTTTTTTTGTTATCGTGTATCTGATCTTTAACATCTGCTCCGTATTGTTCTTCTGTGTTCCCTCCTCTCCTGTGTTCTGTTTACTCCTCTCGATCCCTGTCGTAAGCGCTTCTCTCCTTTAATTTTTATATACGTGTTCCACCTCACTCCATTATGATTTCTATTTTCTCGTCTCTTGTAATTCTTTATGCTCGACCATGCCGAAATGTAGTAATTCTACACCTGGTAGCAGCCCTTTAATGGACCTCATTAAAGTAGACCTATTCATTAAAGTTCAGTTGTTCAGCCAATGAGAAATCACCATTATAAAAGCGCAAGTATCGATTATTCTCGGATATGCAATCGAAAGACAACTAGCGAAAAGTCACGGAGGCTGGAAATCCAATACTGTCGCAGAAGGTTATGTTCTGTTACTATAATAATTAGCGTTAATTGTAAATAATATTGAAATAAATTCAATTTGTCATCTCGTTTTTCAATGTCTAAATCAATTTCAAGTTTATATCAAGATTAAAGGCCCATTCACAATGAAAATTAAACATAACCGTAACATAAACACAGAAGTTTGCGCCCAGGCTACCAAATGGGATCATTCACAATGATTCACATAAGCATTGACATAAACATAACCGTAAGACGTTAACATGAAAGTTTGCAATCTCCAAACTTTCATGCTTATGCTTACGTCATATGCAAACAGAACACAATCGTGGAGCGCTGAAGTATACGACAGAATATGAGGAAATGGCGTCGTTGTTATGTTTCCATGGTTACCAAGTATGTTTGCGGTCATGTTTATGTCCCCATCGTGAATGCTCTTGATGTTACCGTAAAGTTTACATTCTTAAGTTAAGTTAACGCTTACGTTATGTTTAATTTTCATTGTGAATGAGCCTTAATGTTTATTTTACTGTCTAGTTTATATCAAGGTCAATGACATTTGTTTCTCGGAAAAAAATCAATACTTTCGCGTCTGCGCACATCTAACAATTTACGAGATACTGCACAAGGTCAGTTCCGCTCCCCAGTCAGATAAGAATAACATGAATACTTATGAATAATTTCAAGTTAGAAATATGGTCGAGCATAAAAAGTCGTATGAAACTTGCCTATAATGGTAATTAAGACGCTCGTATGAAAATTATGAAACTCGCGTCTTAATTACTTCCATTATAGGCTCGTTGCATAATGTAGCATACTATTATTGACTCCTCTCCTCTCCGCTCCTCTCCTCTCCTCTCCTCTCCTCTCCTCTCCTCTCCTCTCCTCTCCTCTCCTCTCCTCTCCTCTCCTCTCCTCTCCTCTCCTCTCCTCTCCTCTCCTCTCCTCTCCCTTTGACCTAGTTTTATCTGTTATATTTTCATTTTTATCCCCCTCTTTTTAATAAAGGTCAGTGGCACGCATAATGCCCCGCTCAAGTGATGCATTTTATGTAATCTGCGCCTGGTTGGCTGGCTACCTGCGTGAATATTTAGCACTGGCTGGCGTCAGCGTGCATTATTATGCGTAGTTTTCTGTGGTTCTGCGGAAACACACTTGCTGCCTTCCCATTGTGTTTCACGATGGAGAAAGAGAAGTCAACCAATTGATATTCATCCATTAACAGCTCTCTCTACTTTGTTATTACAATTCAGTGTTAGCACTCTCTCGGGGTATCGTCGGATTTGAATTTTTACCCAGTTGATTCCATAATGCACTACTTAGTAAAACGAGGATCCCCACATGCGACCCACGCTCACTAATTTCACATATTGGATGGTTATCGCTTCGCAACGGTTCGAATTCGTGCAGATCGAACCGTAAACCAAATTAGGTAAGAATATGGACATTCAATTTATTCTTATAAACGTATTTGGTATTCCATGCATTAGTCCTATAATTGAGTTTACGAAATGTGGAAACTTACGACCAAGTGCATCAATGTCGGGTAGTAAAACCACCGATTAAAATTGACGAGTCCACTGCAAGAATGATGGATGTCATTTGGAATACATTTTTCAGGAGAGGCAATTGAAAGTTTGAAATGCTTAGCGCTCAAAGCTTAACTGTGATTTTCCGATCATTACTGGACAATGACTATCAGTGTTAATGCCATATAACTCTCTATGTACATTCTATATGTCTTAAGCTATGCATTGACAGTCTTGGTTCAATTTCGACAAGTGACATCCATCATTCTTTCAGTGGACTCTTCAATTGTCATCTAATCCTTGTTAAGCATTGATCTCGGTTAGGACTTAAACAGGAGGTTAACAACTGTAATCCCTAACCGGCCACATTCGAAATATAATGTTGGTTAGTGTAGAATGTAGAATGTACATTGGACAGACAGGCAGATCATTCCAAACCGCTACAAAGAACACATTAAAGCAATAACCATAGGACACAATACATCTACATACGCCGATCACATAACCAATGTTAACCATACATACAATAACATAAATGCGGACATGGCAATCCTACACATACAACCCAAGAACCAAAAACTCCACACACTAGAACAATACGAAATATACAGGGACATCATTTTATTTTTACTTCAATTTTTATTGTACCTGAGTTTTTGAATGTACTTCACTCCCACCCCTTCTACTAAGGAAGTTCCAACTCCACACAGAACCAAGACCGCAGATAGTAAGCAGTACTGAGTTACTGAGTATAGTACGTTCCAGAAATATGTTCGCGTTTTCCAATGACGAAAGAGCTTTCAATATTAATCATATTTTCGCACAGGTACTGTCCGTTTGCCTACGTCGCATCCCGATTTCCCCCACCTGCTTCTGCTCGCCCCTCTGTAATAGCTGGGCTGTCTTAGCTCTTTTCTGAAAACATTAATTTCTCTTAGGAATTGGAAGTTTACGTAATATTATACAGCTGTTTAATTTAACTTAAATAAAAGGGCCTCGTTAAGTAATTAACTGTCACGTGATTTCCTCCCTTTCTACAATCCTGCGGCATAACCACTTGGACGGACAGTAGATAGCATGTCTGAGTAATTTTATATTTTCGGGTCGGGCAGAAGTGAAGATTGAATTTACAGTACGTAGAGTAGGTACAGAATTATTTCAACATGAGTTACTAGTACGAAGGACGAAACTGGCAATTGGAATTAGATGCAATAGTATATAGTGCGATAATATGCACAAAAGAACTGAAGCCTGTATCGAAATGAACGGCCACCATTTTCAAAATTGTGTTTAAATATTCATATTATGATTATTTTTCAATTCAACTTCTTTCTCTATATTGTACGCTAATGTGCTGTAGACAGTATAATATGCACTGCATAATGAATACGTTCGTATGGATAACTCACTTCGTCAGTAAAAACACTTATTCTTAATACAGTACTGTACTTTGATTAAAGAAAAACCTATTGAAAATTATCAAACTGAAAATCGCGATATTTCCTAGTTTACGTAAATGGATGAACTACTTTTCTTCCTTCCTATACCTAGTAGAGTGATTTGTGTTTTACGCCAGTATCATCGAACTCCAGTCTTGGAGGGGGGAGCAAGCGGTGTTCCCGGTTCTCTAAAGGTATAGACAGGTTAATATTAAAAATGTTAGTACAAATAAAATGATGTCCCTGTACAAACACACTAAAACACACCCCGATCAAATTCTCAACACACAAATCAATTTCAGTACACACACACTATTTGACTCCACTTTTCAACACTTTTCAACAATCAAACGCACCCATACAACAGGCAGAGAAGTACGAGATGACGCCGAGATTTAATAGGTTCTGAGGATGGTGTGATGAAACACCGAAACAGCTGTAAGCCGCACAGACTTACATAATTAACACGAGCAAGTCCACTAGTTAATCAACTACTGATAAATAACGTTTTCAAACTTTTGAATTTCTGAAAATACAGCAGCTCAGCGTTCACTTTAATTTCCTACTTGTGCAAAAACGGAGCAGGTTTATACAAAATTGTTGTCTTGTGTGTTTTACGTCCATTCAGAACATGCCACTGCACTATTAGAAATTGCGATACGCAGCGCACATACTTCGAATTTATTATCGACACCGGATTAAAGGATTTGTGGAGAGGAACCTGACACGAGTATATCGCTTCATTGTCGTTAGAGAGTGAAGGTCTAGAGAGCTCGCGTGAAATACCTACTCAACGTCACTCACCTGACAGACAGGTGAGGTTCAATTTGCGAACAGAGTGGCAATTGTTCATCTCCCAATACAGTTGAGCATCAACTTCTAGACTTCCAGTGTGTCTTGCATTGTTAGCAAGTAGAAACAGAGCTTTATTATTATTATTATTATTATTATTATTATTATTATTATTATTATTATTATTATTATCATCATTATAAATGTGTCTCAGTAAAACGTACAGCAGAGTCCGTATAGGTCACTTCTGTCAGATGCATTTCCAATTCACTGTGGGCTAAAGCAAGGAGATGCACTATCACCTTTACTTTTTAACTTTGCTCTAGAGTATGCCATTAGGAAATTCCAGGATAACAGACAGGGTTTGGAATTGTCTGCTTGTCTATGCGGATGACGTGAATATGTTAGGAGAAAATCGACAAGAACGATTAGGGAAAATACAGGAATTTTACTTGAAGCAAGTAAAGAAATAGGTTTGGAAGTAAATCCCGAAAAGACAAAGTATATGATTATGTCTCATGACGAGAATATTGTACGAAATGGAAATATAAAAATTGGAAATTTCTCCTTTGAAGAGGTGGAAAAATTCAAATACCTGGGAGCAACAGTAACAAATCTAAATGATACTCTGGAGAAAATTAAACACAGAATAAATATGGGAAATGCCTGTCATTATTCGGTTGAGAAGCTTTTATCATCCAGTCTGTTGTCAAAAAAATCTGAAAGTTAGAATTTGTAAAACAGTTATATTACCGGTTGTTCTTTATGGTTGTGAAACTTGGAGTCTCACTTTGAGAGAGGAACATAGGTTGAGGGTGTTTGAAAATAAGGTGCTTAGAAAAATATTTGGGGCTAAGAGGATGAAGTTACAGGAGAATGGAGAAGGTTACACAACACAGAAGTGCACGCATTGTATTCTTCACCTGACATAATTAGGAACATTAAATCCAGACGTTTGAAATGGGCAGGACATGTAGCACGTATGGGCGAATCCAGAAATGCATATAGAGTGTTAGTTGGGAGGGCTGAGGGAAAAATACCTTTAGGGAGGCCGAGACGTAGATGGGAAGATAATATTAAAATGGAGTTGAGTGAAGTGGGATATGATGATAGAGAATGGATTAATCTTGCTCAGGATAGGGACCAATGGCGGGCTTATGTGAGGGCGGCAATGAACCTCCGAGTTCCTTAAAAGCCAGTAAGTAAGTAAGTAAAATTAGGCGGCTCAGTTTTTTCTGAGTATGTACATATAAATGTGACTTTCAATAAAATATATGTTGGGCACTTTAAATTAAAATTTCATAAAAAATGTATACATTTCGAATAAATTCGTGCTATAAACATCGCCTATGTAAAACGATTTCTCTTAGACTATTGCAACGATTTCCTTCATATTCAATATTTCTAAGTCAATTTATTCAGGTAAAATACACATTAATAAGTGTGATAATTTTAAGTAAGAATGAAAAGATATTTATTTGAAATAAAAGGAGTATCTTCCGCAGACTTCTGGAAAAAGAACTAAGGAAGAGATTAGTGAAGTGTTTTGTGTGGAGTGTGGAATTCTGTGGAGCAGGAATATGGACAGGCGAAGCGAAGAGGAACGACTAGAAGCATTTGAAATATGGATATGGAGAAGAATGAAGCATGCGAAATAGACAGAATAAGTAATAAAGCTGTGTTGGAAAGAGTGAGTGAAGAAAGAATGATGTTGAAACTGATCAGGAAGAGGAAAAGAAATTGGCTGGCTAAGAAGAAACTGCCTACTAAACTATGCACTATCGAAGCAGAAGAAGAGCCAGACTTGCAACTCGCTGATATATGCATTTCATTTATGGAAGAGCAAAACAAATGGGAGGAAAGTTGCGAAGTTTAATCAGTCAAAATATCATTTACGATGCCAACTAGCTTATACCATGTTTATGAGAAATAATCGATGTTTGCAGGAACCAAACTTCAAAAGGATGATCTTGAGTTCGATTCTAACTGATTACACTGATTAGCATATCTATACTTGCAATTACCAGACGGAACGTTTCCACATAGATTCCTATATGACAGTTATTCATAATTGTCTCCTCTATCATTTCTAAAAGTTTGTAACATAGTCACTAACGCACCCTGTATATAACAGATTAATGTACTATTACAATGTTCAAATTCAAATTCAAATTTGTTCACAATTAACATTTGAAATGAATACATATGAATAGACACCAGAAATGAGCAAATGCTCGTGCTCGAGTACAGTCCAGTAGTCTACATAAATTTTACAGAGGTCAATAATAATGTTGATGATAGAAATAATGGTAGTAATAATAATAATAATAATAATAATAATAATAATAGTATTAAAACACAAATATTTACAATAATAAAATAAATACTAACAAGGGAAGTACCCCAGCTCGAACGGCTAAAACCGACTGGAAACGCGTTTAAAATATAATGTTGTACCTGTTCGAATAGCTATCAATGTCATTCATCTGTAAAACTACGTGTGCGGCCGCTATTGCCATCTGAAAGTTAGCGTACTAGCCCCACTACGTCGTAGCTGTACAGACAGTACGAGCGAGACCATTGCGGTGTTCAATAGTGAAGTGCACGTACTAACATCAGACATGAGTAGGTTGAAGTCAATTAATCCTGTGAACATTTTTTACCTGGTGCGCAAAAATGTACGTCAAACTTACATACCGGATAATGAGGATGTAATTGGAGTGAGGATGAGCCGTTTGCGTGCATGCTACATGACATTATAACGCAAACATACTACCGGGAATTATCAGAAGTAGATACCGACATATTGGATAGGAATAGTGATTGTGAGTCTGATAGCGGAGAAGAAACAGCACATGGCTATGAGAGTTCCAACAGTTCTGAAACGTCCTATCCAGCAAATAAAGGAACTGCAAGTCAAAGTGAATACTTATCTTCACTCTAAAAATATCACGACCTAGTGTGCTACAGTGTCTTGATGATCTAACATTGGACAATATTTATGATTATTTTAATCGCGGTTACAATTCTTACAGGAAACTAATTAACCGTTATAGCTGCATTCCAAACATCCCTGTGTTTCCTGCAAATGTAAATCTTGCTCGCTAATCTATCATCTATTATGTAACTGTGTGTGGAGTTAAGACTGTACTACACCAGCTGTTGATTTTTCATCTCTGTGCGATAGTGTTTAAGATAATAGTTCATTAAAAAATTGCTTTTGATCATTATTCCACACGCGTTGCTTAACTATGTTTTTGTCTTTAATGAACATGTTCACATCTACCACAAATGTTTCTGCTTTGTGTCTAATGCAGTGATATGCCTGGACGAAATGTTATATTCTTCTTTGAAGCCGCTGGCGAAATGCAGAGAAGCTTTATATTGTTCAGAGCAACTATTGTAGCAGCTTCCAGAGCCCACGCTTGAATGTGCCAGTAGTGGACTACTGATCATAGTCTCTGGCTCTGTCAAACTGTGCTCTTACAGTCTCTTTTACAGCCTTCAGATTTTGATGTTTTGTTTCCCTTGAAGTGGGCCCGGTCTTGCACTTTGCGCGCCACATAATCCAAAATTAACTTGCAGTTGGCACTTGCCAACAATGTGACCTCCGAGATCTCCAGATTTCAATCCGGCCGACTTTTGATTGTGGGGTTACCTTAAAGAACGAGTTTTCCTGACACATCCAACAACCCTACTGCAACTGAAAGATACCATCTCTCAAGAAATTGCCAATATTCCAAGACATTACCTGCAAAATGCTGTACATGGTGTCGCAGAAAGAAAGCTGTACGTTGAACAAGAGAACGGTGAACATCTTCCCAATGTTTTGTAAACCCCGTTGTTTGTCCAACACTGTGATGTTTTTGTTTTTTCCCTATCTCTCATAATATTTATAGCGGTTTACTGTTTGAACTGACTTTTGAAATACCCTATACTCGTATATTATTTAAAGCAAATATCGTGTAGCTTCTTGCCACATAATACCTCATTTATGTATTTTGTGGATCTCCTTGTCATAACTGTCTGTTACACGGTGTTGTTTCTTCAGCGATTTACGCTTCTCTAGTCATTAGATTCGTTATTCTTCAATCATTGATTGCACACGACTGCGGAGTTTTACAGATAAATAACCTTGATGAATGGTAGAACAAGCACAGTTCTTTATTTTAAACGCATTTACACTCGGTTTTAGCCGTTCGAGCTGGGGTACTTCCCTTGTAAGACGGATAAAATAAAATATAAAACCACTTAGCGAGAGTTAACACAACTGAAATAAGCATATAATAACCAGGAAAAAATGACGAACTCGAAAATCAGCAGTAAAGTTCGTTGTATCGCAGACGACAGCAACCGCCGTATTGACATTGTGTTATGCATTAATGGTAGTAGGGGGGAGCCGAAGGTCTACGTAACTGCCGTTCTCTTCGAATCTTCTCGTACAATCATGGGAAGTTAATGCTGAAAAACAAAATGTCTACGAGTCAAACTGTTCATTATTACTAGGATAAATTCAAATAATACTGAAATATATTAATCAAGTTTCAGTTATAGATCTCCCCTTTTGTGCAAGAGGTATAATATAAAAACATTTTATGAATGGCGGGGAAAATATAAATTTCAAGAACTCTCTAGTGACAGAGATAGTGACAAGTACAATCAAGTTTATCTGTGGCGATGCTAAGAAATCATTTATTGGAGATATACACTGTTATTAATTAAGAAAATGATCTATTTATATTTATTACAATGTTTTATCTTATAGGTTACATGCATCAGGTAAATACAATAAATATTAGTACCATATAATGCTAGTAACACTTAAAATAATAATAAAGAGTACAAATATCATACAAACATTTTCACTTTATTTTTAAACTTAAGAATGTGTAAATTGCTTAGGTCCGGATTATTTTTCAATACTGAATTGTGAATGTATTTATTATGTTTTAAAAGCATATGTATTACTTTTTTTTACAAAAAAAAGTGACGTTACTACATCCTGCTGCATCCTGTATTGATCTGAAGAGTACGTTACTGTAGTATCGCCATCCACTATTTGATGCCATTTATCGGTACAGCCACACAACACCCGGTACGGCAGAGTCCGCGATGAAAGTTCTCTAGCCTCTTCATATCGATGTCATCTGTATGAAAATCACTGTAGGCTTCTACATCCTGCTGCTCACTTAGTCGACCTGAAACTATTATATTCATCATCAACAATACGATTTGGGCCCATTGGCCCGTTTCGTCTCCATAGCAATATTAAAATTGGTCTTTCCAGCGTTTTCTAGGGCGTCCGATTCGTCTTCTCCCTTGGGGTTTATAATGGTGTAGTCGGTATGGAATGCGAGTTGGTTCCATCCTACATATATGTTCATGCCATTTATTCCTATATTCTGTGATAGTTTCTATAATATTTTGCATATTTAGTTCCTGTCGTATGTCTTCATTTCGCTTGTGGTCCAACAAGCTATATCCTGCTATTGGCCTTAGCAGTCTCATTTCAGCTGCTTCTACTCTCTTCAGTTGTTGAGTTGTCATACACCATGTTTCGGATCCATAGGTTAATGTTGGAATCGCCATTGTTTTGTAAAATTTTAAAATTGTGTCAGTCCTAACTTTCTTCTGTAGTGTTCTTTTTATCGTGCCAATTAACTGCTGGAATTTAGAGAGCTTCCTATCTATGTCGTTAATTTGTTCATATGATATCATGCAGCCTAGGTAATTGAAACAGTTCACTTGCTCTATGATTTCATTATTAATAATAATTTTTG
The DNA here is from genome assembly GCF_040183065.1 of Periplaneta americana. NCBI lineage: Eukaryota > Metazoa > Arthropoda > Insecta > Blattodea > Blattidae > Periplaneta > Periplaneta americana. The sequence continues at coordinate 183,975,504 of NC_091119.1, forward strand.
TTCTTAATGGCGTTGTTCCCTTAAAACCCATCACTTTAGTCTTTTTAGTAGATATCTGAAGATCATATTCTTTGGCGATGCAGTTCAGTTTAAACAAAGCTCGTTGGAGGTCATCTTCTGTGGTTGTAAATATAGCCTGATCATCAGCAAACAATATTGTATTTAGAGGTGTATTGGTTCGGTTAAAAATTGTTTCCATATGTAATAGCCACCTTCTGGTGACGTCGTCAATGTATAAATTAAATAAAACAGGTGATAAAGAACACCCTTGTCGAACACCTCGTGTTATTTCTTTGCTTTCTTCGCTTATTCCATTCTTTAGTTTAATTCTAATTTTAGTGTTACTATATAAGCCTTGTATTACCCTTATTAGATGATCTATTATATTAATGAGGCGAAATAAATCCGACGCACAACGCTGAAAATAATCCAGTAATATTGCAATTGGTCTTGGGAGAAAACCTTGGAAGAAACCCGAATCAGATAACTTGTCCCAACCAGGATTTGAATCTGATCCCGCTCGTTCCACGGTCAGACATCCTAAACCAGTGAGCGCAAGCTTGCCTCATCGCCCGTATGCGCTGTTGAGAGCACATATGGCACGCAGATGCAAGTCACTGGTGAGCTCAAGGGTTGTGTATTACACATTGAGGAAGAAGTCGTTCGGGCTGGCGGAACTCTTGACTTCTTATGAATTAAAGAGGAGATAATGTTCTTTGTCTGATATATGGAAAGCATTTAGCTACAAAGAGAAGCAATATGAAACTCTGAAATTATTAATTGATGTACATAATGATGTACATAATGTAATTGGAGATTTATCCTTCGAAAAGGTGGAAAAATTCAAATATCTTGGAGCAACAGTAACAAATATAAATGACACTCGGGAGGAAATTAAACGCAGAATAAATATGGGAAATGCGTGTTATTATTCGGTTGAGAAGCTCTTATCATCCAGTCTGCTGTCCAAAAATCTGAAAGTTAGAATTTATAAAACAGTTATATTACCGGTTCTTCTGTATGGTTGTGAAACTTGGACTCTCACTCTGAGAGAGGAACATAGGTTGAGGGTGTTTGAGAATAAGGTGCTTAGGAAAATATTTGGGGCTAAGCGGGATGAAGTTACAGGAGAATGGAGAAAGTTACACAACACAGAACTGCACGCATTGTATTCTTCACCTGACATAATTAGGAACATTAAATCCAGACGTTTGAGATGGGCAGGGCATGTATCACGTATGGGCGAATCCAGAAATGCATATAGATTGTTAGTTGGGAGACCGGAGGGAAAAAGACCTTTAGGGAGGCCGAGACGTAGATGGGAGGATAATATTAAAATGGATTTGAGGGAGGTGGGGTATGATGATAGAGACTGGATTAATCTTGCACAGGATAGGAACCGCTGGCGGGCTTATGTGAGGGTGGCAATGAACCTTCGGATTCCTTAAAAGCCATTTGTAAGTAAGTAAGTAAGTACATAATGATGTATTGAAACTTTGTTGTTTTATTGACATTAAATAGTAATAAATATATGTTTAATGTACATTGCATTTTAAGTTTACAGAATAAAGTACAAAAAGAGTATGATGCTAATAGCGTAGACTCGTTATGAATTCTGTCTAAAAAATTGTCAAGATACGTTGTCCATAGATTTTTAGTTTGACAATGTTCCTTACCGTTGTGATGTCCTTTGGTTAAACCAGGAAAAGTTCTGTGAACATTGGAAGTCGCTTTGCCGGATAATATATCCAGGGTACGAATATTTGCGGCGCAAATTATTTATATATTTGGCAGTAAGCACGTATGTGGGAACTTATGAACTTCACAAAACCAAGACTAAGATCAAGATTATCAGATGATACGTCATGTTGCAGGAAGCATAATTTCGCCGGACATAAGAAGGTTGGTGTCGGCAAAAACAAGAAAAAATATTTCTATATTAGACGAGAAGTCAGAAATTTAAATTTGTTTTACAAATATGCTGTTCATATAATAAGTACATCATTAAGTGAGTAACAGTTACATAGCATTTAATTACGTAGGCCACATTATCTAAAATCGCCAAGATAAAAAAATATACTATGTTTATTATTTGTTGCAGGCCTGTTATTTCATTTTTCCATATACACAATGTCCTGTAGTTTATTTCACTTTTGTATTGGTAAGTTTAAAATAGGAAAACAGTGTTTTTATACTAGTTGGATTGTTACATAATTATATAAAAATTAATTATATTCTAGCTATTATCTGAAACTATATAAGTATTAAGTTAAGGAGAAGCTACGTTTATTATTTATTGTAGCCTACTATTTTATAATTCATTGGATTTATTAGAGAGGTACAGTCTACAAAACATGTTCTGATTTCTTGTTGTCTTGTATGAATGTAACACATTATCTATTAAATAATACAAACAGTTTAATTGAATACCTCAGTGGAAAAACGGCAGATCCCAACCCGCCGTCAAAATGCATGTTTTACTAGAATTGTACACTGCTGTGATCTAGTAACATGTTGAGAAACGAGTTGTTGTTTTGGGATATGTCGTTTGGCTGTAATCTGTATTCTTTGCTTCTGCAAAACTGCTTGCAGCGCTCTAGAAGATCGGCATATCCCAACCAGTCTCAGAATGGCGTCCTTAACGAGTGGAGTGGCTAAGTTGGATTTATTAGAGAGGTACAGTCTACAAAACATGTTCTGATTTCTTGTTGTCTTGTATGAATGTAACACATTATCTATTAAATAATACAAACAGTTTAATTGAATACCTCAGTGGAAAAACGGCAGATCCCAACCCGCCGTCAAAATGCATGTTTTACTAGAATTGTACACTGCTGTGATCTAGTAACATGTTGAGAAACGAGTTGTTGTTTTGGGATATGTCGTTTGGCTGTAATCTGTATTCTTTGCTTCTGCAAAACTGCTTGCAGCGCTCTAGCCTAGTGGAAGATCGGCATATCCCAACCAGTCTCAGAATGGCGTCCATAACGAGTGGAGTGGCTAAGTTGCTGCTGTGAAAACTAGAAAACGATCACGAACTTCCCAGGATTGGGTGGAGAATGAATGAAAAATATGTAGAAATAGAGGGGAGGAATATATAAATGCATCGCACAAGCATGTGTTAAAAGTGTGGCGTGAATTTGGTCTCGTGTTGTCGAATGCCCGAGTCGGTATGCCAATACAGTGGCCTTACCACCTAACAAAAAGACACGCTCTTTATGGAATACTATGATATGGGGGACTACAACAGACAGAACACCTACGTTTTTGGCCTTATTGAAAAATGTATGAAGAAGAAGGTTTATAAAAAATATAGAGTGAATCCAGACTATTCGCAAAGAAACTGGACTTACAAGTACTGTGTTCCTATTAACAATCGACGAGTTTCTGGTGCCAGAAAGCCCTGTGGTCAATATTTTGTGTGACAGTACGGAGACTGCGAACAGTACGAGGTACGCCTATTATTATTATTATCATTATTATTATTATTATTATTATTATTATTATTATTAACATTGTAATCAAGTATTATTATTATTATTTAGTACTAGTATTATTAATTTATTATTATTATTATTACTAATTATTATTATTATTATTATTATTATTATGATACGTGTTTCCTGTGTGAGGTTTCCCCGTTCTAGGTGAAAACATTAATACGACACCAACGTCTCCAAAGACGGCATGTGTAACACCTTCGCAAGATCAGCGAGTTAGGCATACAAGTTGGCCACACGAAATGAAAGATGAGGACAAAGAAGAGATCAGGAAACACATAGGGTCATTTCCAAAGTACCAATCGCATTACAGCAGATCAAGAACCCCAAATAAGACGTACATCTCAAGTGTCCACTCTATTCAGGAAATGTTTAATTTGTATGAACGCCATTGTGTAAAGATGAACCTGAGATTATTGGACTCAGTTATACGTATGGCCATCAAGATGAGTGAATGAAGGGGTCGACAAACAGTGATCACTTTCAACCTCAGGTACCCAAGTGGCCACTGTATCAAGCTGTCCAAGCATAATGACCTAATGAAACTCTTACTACTAATTCCTCCTGTTTATCATGAATTTTACAGAAATTTTAAGACTGTAAATGACACAAGTACGGGTGAAAACATCGAATTTATTGATGATGAGGCAGAGTTTGAGTAGTCATATATATGCCTGTAATGCTATCTTCAAGTTTGAATAAATACTGAGACACTATGCTTTCATCTATGGCACTAACGATTTGCAGTCGTATTTGTACATCTGTCTTCTTTCCTATAAACCAGGTTTGATATACTGTATGTATGTCCTATACATCAGTAGTAATTTACAATAAACTTTAACTGCAATTATCTCACAATTGCTTTCAGTTGGGATCTGCCGTTTTTCCACTGAGGTACTCAATTCATCTTGGAGTGTTAGGGCAATAGAGTTTACTTTGCTCACCCCTTTTTATTCACTGCTGCTGTAGCAGTGCAACCAGTGAGCACTTGATCGCACGCACAACCGTCTTACGTGCTCTTGACCTTGACATCGCTGTCCTAAACGTTACTTCACAGCGGCGGGAACTTTGTCTTACTTCCCTTTCGAAGAAAGACAAGTTAAGAAATCGTATTTCCCTTAAACAATTGCAAGCATGACAGCCACTACACAATCAACGACTAATCTTTCTGTGGATTTAAGCAATGTCATGTACAATTTCTGTCTTCTTTCCTTTTAATTGAGGAACTCTTATTAGTTAAGTCTTTCTCATGTTAGACGAAGGTTCTGTTGTGAGAACAGAGAGGACGAAACTCTCATGAGCTGGAATTATTGGAGTGTTACATTTATTAAACGACTATCCTAGTGATTAAATTATCCTGTCGCAGGATTTACAAATATTTGGGGTTCTATTGCAACTCTGTCGTAAAGTTTGTTGCCAGTGGGATTAGTTGTCAGTTCTCGAAGTCACGGATGAGGTTGCGTTGTTTGAATACTCCCTCCCTTTTTCAGTTCGGAGTTCCTCTGTTGTGACAAATTGCCATAGTTTATATTCGTTTGCATTGAATTATTTTCTAGACCGTGGAAACAGGCATGGACTGGAACACGCTAGTAGGTTTTAGAACAAAACATATATACTTTTTTAATATCGTGTTATATGCGTTACAGGAAATTCACAGATATATGAGTAGTGCAATTTCAAAAGGACAAATTAATTGAACAGGCATACCTACAGACAATAAGTGTGACTGTGTACACGCATTTCTCTGTCCGTACGCAGCTGCATAGCGGAATGTTTATTACACAAATATGAATGTGGGTTGCGTTTTAGAAATTAATTATATACAGTAAATCAATTCTGTTCTGTGCTATGGCTCAGGTGCTAGCATTTGTGACTGAAACTCCAGTGGAAATTCTAAATTTAGCTTCATTCTTAGCAAATGAGTATCTTCTAGATCGTGTGTCACTTATACAACGTTTTAACAAATAGGCCAAAGAATATTCCTATTAGGAAATTTCGGTGTTGGTTCATTATCCTCAAAGATGTACAGGGAGATCATTTTATTTTTACTAACATTTTTAATATTAACCTGTCTATACCTTTAGAGAACCGGAAAAACCGCTTGCTCCCCCCTCCAAGACTGGAGTTCGATGATACTGGCGTAAAACGCAAATCACTCTACTAGGTATAGGATGGAAGAAAAGTAGTTCATCCATTTACGTAAACTAGGAAATATCGCGATTTTGAGTTTGATAATTTTCATTAGGTTTTTCTTTAATCAAAGTACAGTACTGTATTAAGAATAAGTGTTTTTACTCACGAAGTGAGTTATCCATGCGAACGTATTCATTATGCAGTGTATACTGTCTACAGCACATTAGCGTACAATATAGAGAAAGAAGTTAAATTGAAAAATAATCATAATATGAATATTTAAACACAATTTTGAAAATGGTGGCCGTTCATTTCGATACAGACTTCAGTTCTTTTGTGCATATTATCGCACTATAGACTATTGCATCTAATTCCAATTGCCAGTTTCGTCCTTCTTACTAGTAACTCATGTTGAAATAATTCTGTATCTACTCTACGTACTGTAAATTCAATCTTCACTTCTGCCCGACCCGAAAATATAAAATTACTCATACATGCTATCTACTGTACGTCCAAGTGGTTATGCCGCAGGATTTTAGAAAGGGAAGAAATCATGTGACAGTTAATTACTTGACGAGGCCCTTTTATTTAAGTTAAATTAAACAGCTGTATAATATTACGTAAACTTCGAATTCCTAAGAGAAATTAATGTTTTCAGAAAAGAGCTAAGACAGCCCAGCTTTTACAGAGGGGCGAGAAGAAGCAGGTGGGGGAAATCGGGATGCGACGTAGGCAAACGGACAGTACCTGTGCGAAAATATGATTCAATATTGAAAGCTCTTTCGTCACTGGAAAACGCGAACATATTTCTGGAACGTACTATACTCAGTAACTCAGTACTGCTTACTATCTGCGGTCTTGGTTCTGTGTGGAATTGGAACTTCCTTAGTAGAAGGGGTGAGAGTGAAGTACATTCAAAAACTCAGGTACAATAAAAATTGAAGTAAAAATAAAATGATGTCCCTGTATAAATCTTCAGAGCAGATTGTTAATATCGTATCTGAACCTTGCTTATAAACAAATGGAAAAACAAATTTTAATAAGTAAATGTCATCTTCTAACCATAGCAGTATAACAATAAAAATTATTTAATATCATCTATTAGCAATGATGAGATAATTCTAAAGCAAACTTGGCAAATAAACTCAATTCTCTAAGCTTTATAATACAGCATTATAGTATATATTTGTACATAAATGCTACTGTAGAACCTTAGTAATAAGATAATGGAACAACAGATCTTCATATATAAATGATATTTCTCAAGCTTCGTAATAAAACAGTGGTAAAAGATCTTCATAACTAAAATGGTAATTCGTAACCGTGGTAATAATACTGCGGTACAACAAATCTTGGTAAATAAATACTCTTTCTTAGCTTTAGTAATAAGACAATGACACAATAAATCTTAATAAATAAATATCATTTCATAACCCTGGTAATAAGATAATGGTAGAACAAATCTTCATAAATAAATATTATTTCGTAACCTTGATAATAGAAAAATGTTACAACAGATCTTCATATATAAATGCTATTTCGTAACATAGGAAATAAGATAATGGCACAATAAATCTGAATAAATAAATGTTCTTTCGCACCCTTAGTAATGAGACAATGGTACAAATATTTTTCACAATAAAGGTTGTTTCATTACCTTCGTAATAAGACATTAGTGCAACAATTCTTCATAAATAAGTCGTATTTCATAACCTTGGTAATACGACAATGGTACAATGACTAGTCATAAATAAAATGTATTCTGCAACCTTGAGAATAAGATAATAGGGCAATGGTGCAACAAATCTCCACAAGTAAAAGCTGTTTCCTAAACTACATAATGAGAGAAAATATAACAAATCTTCCTTAGATGCTATTTCGTAACCTTGGTAATAAGACAGTGGTAAAAAAATTTACAAATAGATGCCACTTCTAAGTATGGTAATATGGCAAAGGTACAACAAATCTTCATAAATAAAATTGCTATTTCGTAATCTTGGTAATAAGACAATGGTACAACAAATATTCACAAATAGATGCTACTCCTAAGTATGATAACATGGCAACGGTAGGCCTACAACAAATCTCCAAACATAAATTCTATTTCGTAACGTTGGTAATGGTGTAATAAATCTTCTTACATACGTGCTACTTCCATAATTGCTATTCGTAACCTTGGTAATAAGATAATGACACAATGAATCTTAATAAATACATATCATATAACCTTGCTAATAAGACATGGTTAGACAATTCTTCATAAATGTTATTTCGGAACATCGATAATAAGAAAATGTTATAATAGATCTTCATAAATAAATGCTATTTCGTAACATAGGAAATAAGACAATGGTATAATAAATCTAAATAAATAAATGTTCTTTCGCATCCTTAGTAATGAGACAATGGTACAAATATTTTTCACAAATAAAGATTGTTCTGTAATCTTCGTAACAAGACATTGGTGCGACAAATCTTCATAAATAAATTGTATTTCATAACCTTGATAATAAGACAATAGTACAATAAATATTAATAAATAAAATGTATTTTGCAACATTGGGAGTAAGATAATACGGCAATGGTGCAACAAATCTTCAGAAGTAAAAGCTGTTTCGTAACCTACATAATAAGACAAAATATAACAAATCTTCATATAAATGCTATTTCGTAACCTTGGTAATAACACAATGGTAAAACAAAAATGTTTACAACTAGATGCTACTTCTAAGTATGGTAATCTGGCAAAGATACAACAAATCTTCATAAATAAATGCTATTTCGTAATCTTGGTAATAAAACAATGGTAGAACAAATATTCACAAATAGATGCTACTCCTAAGTATGATAATATGGCAACGGTAGGTCTACAACAAACTTCATACATTAATTCTATTTCATAACCTTGGCAATGGTGCAAAAAACCTTCTTAAATACGTGCTACTTCCATAAATGCTATTGGCAATAAGACAATTTTGTGCAAGAAATTGTCATAAATAAATGATACTTTGTGAGCTTGGTAATAACAAATCTTCATAAATAAATGCTATTTCATTTGATTTATTTCTTTATTTTACTGGCGGAATTAGGACCATAGGGCCTTCTCTTAGAGTCCACTAGGTTAGAAAATACACTGGCACTAAACCCAGGCAGTAAGAAAATAAGGAGCTGATCCGGAGCTGCGTTCGGGCTTGGGTTGGATCCCCCTTTGGTCTTTATTTCTTCCGAGGTTTTCCACAGCCGTGAGACTGAAGCCGGATGGTCTATGGCGAGTCCTTGGCATCAACACCTTTGATTTGATTACCTGGTTGGGTTTTTCCGAGGTTTTCCCCAACCCAAAGGCAAATGCCGGGTAATATTTTGGCGAATCCTGGTACCTCACCTCATCTCACTACATCTCGCCAAAATATTGTAAAAAATTGCACAAAATTGTAAAAACTGTAGAGAATTACTAAATTGTAAAACTATAAAAATTTGTAAAAAAAATTGTAATTGTAATATTGTAAAATTTTGACTTGTTCCACATCTTAAAGTTTCATTGCTCATGTAAGATCTATGGAATAAAATAAATAGATTAATGAATGAACAACAAATGTATTTTGTGACCCTGACAATAAGACAATACGCAATGGTATAAGGATTCTTTATAAGTATATGCTGTTTCGTAACCTTGATAATAAGACAATACGCAATGGTATAAGGATTCTTTATAAGTATATGCTGTTTCGTAACCTTGATAATAAGACAATACGCAATGGTATAAGGATTCTTTATAAGTATATGCTGTTTCGTAACCTTGATAATAAGACAATACGCAATGGTATAAGGATTCTTTATAAGTATATGCTGTTTCGTAACCTTGATAATAAGACAATGCGCAATGGTATAAGGATTCTTTATAAGTATATGCTGTTTCGTAACCTTGATAATAAGACAATACGCAATGGTATAAGGATTCTTTATAAGTATATGCTGTTTCGTAACCTTGATAATAAGACAATACGCAATGGTATAAGGATTCTTTATAAGTATATGCTGTTTCGTAACCTTGATAATAAGACAATACGCAATGGTATAAGGATTCTTTATAAGTATATGCTGTTTCGTAACCTTGATAATAAGACAATACGCAATGGTATAAGGATTCTTTATAAGTATATGCTGTTTCGTAACCTTGATAATAAGACAATGCGCAATGGTATAAGGATTCTTTATAAGTATATGCTGTTTCGTAACCTTGATAATAAGACAATACGCAATGGTATAAGGATTCTTTATAAGTATATGCTGTTTCGTAACCTTGATAACAAGACAATACGCAATGGTATAAGGATTCTTTATAAGTATATGCTGTTTCGTAACCTTGATAATAAGACAATACGCAATGGTATAAGGATTCTTTATAAGTATATGCTGTTTCGTAACCTTGATAATAAGACAATACGCAATGGTATAAGGATTCTTTATAAGTATATGCTGTTTCGTAACCTTGATAATAAGACAATGCGCAATGGTATAAGGATTCTTTATAAGTATATGCTGTTTCGTAAATCCTTGATAATAAGACAATGCGCAATGGTATAAGGATTCTTTATAAGTATATGCTGTTTCGTAACCTTGATAATAAGACAATGCGCAATGGTATAAGGATTCTTTATAAGTATATGCTGTTTCGTAACCTTGATAATAAGACAATACGCAATGGTATAAGGATTCTTTATAAGTATATGCTGTTTCGTAACCTTGATAATAAGACAATGCGCAATGGTATAAGGATTCTTTATAAGTATATGCTGTTTCGTAACCTTGATAATAAGACAATACGCAATGGTATAAGGATTCTTTATAAGTATATGCTGTTTCGTAACCTTGATAATAAGACAATGCGCAATGGTATAAGGATTCTTTATAAGTATATGCTGTTTCGTAACCTTGATAATAAGACAATGCGCAATGGTATAAGGATTCTTTATAAGTATATGCTGTTTCGTAACCTTGATAATAAGACAATACGCAATGGTATAAGGATTCTTTATAAGTATATGCTGTTTCGTAACCTTGATAATAAGACAATGCGCAATGGTATAAGGATTCTTTATAAGTATATGCTGTTTCGTAACCTTGATAATAAGACAATGCGCAATGGTATAAGGATTCTTTATAAGTATATGCTGTTTCGTAACCTTGATAATAAGACAATACGCAATGGTATAAGGATTCTTTATAAGTATATGCTGTTTCGTAACCTTGATAATAAGACAATGCGCAATGGTATAAGGATTCTTTATAAGTATATGCTGTTTCGTAACCTTGATAATAAGACAATGCGCAATGGTATAAGGATTCTTTATAAGTATATGCTGTTTCGTAACCTTGATAATAAGACAATGCGCAATGGTATAAGGATTCTTTATAAGTATATGCTGTTTCGTAACCTTGATAATAAGACAATGCGCAATGGTATAAGGATTCTTTATAAGTATATGCTGTTTCGTAACCTTGATAATAAGACAATACGCAATGGTATAAGGATTCTTTATAAGTATATGCTGTTTCGTAACCTTGATAATAAGACAATGCGCAATGGTATAAGGATTCTTTATAAGTATATGCTGTTTCGTAACCTTGATAATAAGACAATGCGCAATGGTATAAGGAACTTTTTATAAGTATATGCTGTTTCGTAACCTTGATAATAAGACAATACGCAATGGTATAAGGATTCTTTATAAGTATATGCTGTTTCGTAACCTTGATAATAAGACAATGCGCAATGGTATAAGGATTCTTTATAAGTATATGCTGTTTCGTAACCTTGATAATAAGACAATGCGCAATGGTATAAGGATTCTTTATAAGTATATGCTGTTTCGTAACCTTGATAATACGACAATACGCAATGGTATAAGGATTCTTTATAAGTATATGCTGTTTCGTAACCTTGATAATAAGACAATGCGCAATGGTATAAGGATTCTTTATAAGTATATGCTGTTTCGTAACCTTGATAATAAGACAATACGCAATGGTATAAGGATTCTTTATAAGTATATGCTGATTCGTAACCTTGATAATAAGACAATGCGCAATGGTATAAGGAGTCTTTATAAGTATATGCTGTTTCGTAACCTTGATAATAAGACAATGGTACAAGATATCCACAATAAATGTTATTTCGTTCTTCAGCTTGCTAATTCCTTTCTTTTCTGTGTTCGTTTGCGTCTCTTAAGTTCCTTTGTTTCTTCTCTCAGTATTTATTTTGTTTCTTTTTTATTTGTTCATTCATTTATTTATAAGTGAGGAAAAGATGTAATATCATCACGGATATCTTGAGCTAAGGCAAGTGTAACCATTTCGAGATATTTTTCTCTCCCTCTCTGCCTCCCTCTCATCCTCTCTCTCTCTCTCTCTCTGTAATGGTAGAAGGGGTAAACTACTCAACTGCGTCTGTAATGACAATGTAACCACTACCATCGATAGAGTATTGCAAGATTCGTGAAAAGAAACTGCCGCGCCGCCGTCTCTGAGAAGCGGCCTGTTTGCTGAGCTCTCAGCGAGGTGCTGCGGTTCTCTGCTGTCCACGTACATTACGTTAAACGACACGACGTCGCCGCGTCGCAGAGTGGCCTGGACGTGACCGCCGCGACGTGACCTGTCGCAGATCCGAGCTGCCCCCAGACAGAAACAGTTACAATTTCCACATATATTATATTTCCGGCTGATCCTGATGGCTTGTCGATCGGGTCGCGGCTCTACGTGTTCGGATCAGAAGTATCGAGAGCTCCGCGTATTACAGAATTGACATTCGAATTCTTCCAACTTAATTTACTCGAGTGTGTCGATCCATTACTTCAAGAGTCTATCTGACTGTCTCCATGGCGACGAAATAGAGACATGTGGAAAGAGAAACATACGAGGCGGTACATGAAGAGAGAGATTTGAGATACAGAGAAAGAGAGTTAAATGGGTGTAAATAAGTAAGTAAGGAAAAATAAAGTAAATAGAGAGATAAATAAGTAAACACGTAAAGGAGTAAATGAATGAATGAGGAAATAAATTAATGAGTAAATAAATGAAGGTATGAATGAATGAGTAAATGAATGAATAAATGAATGAGTAAATAAACGAAGGGATGACTGAATGAATGAGTAAATGAATGAAGGGATGAAGGAATGAATGAGTAAATGAATAAATAAGTGAATGCAGTAAATAGATGCGTGAGTAAATGAATAGAGTGAATGAATGAATGAGTAAATGAATGAGTGAGTGAATGAATGAGTGAATGATTGAATGAATGGAGTAAATTAATGAGTGGAGTGAATTTATGAGTTGAGTGACTTAATGAATGGAATGGAATGAATGAATGAAGTAAATGAATGAGTGAGTGGAGTAAATTAATGAATGGAATGAATGAGTGAATGGAGTAAATGAATGAAGTGAATTAATGAATAACGTGAATGAATGGAGTAAATGAATGAGTGAGTGGAGTGAATTAATGAATGGAGTAAATGAATGAGTGAGAGAATTAATAAGTGAGTGAATGAGTGAGTGAAAGAATTAATGAGTGAATGAATGAACGGATAAGTGAGTGAATGAATGGATAAATGAGTGAATTAATGAATAAATGAGTGAGTGAATGAATAAATGAATAAATGAATAAATGAGTGAGTGAATGAATGAATAAATGATTGAATGAATGAGTGGAGTGAATTAATGAAGTAAATGAATGAGTGAATTAATGAATGGAGTGGATGAATGAGTGAGCGAATTAATGAATGGAGTGGATGAATGAGTGAGTGAATTAATGAGTAAATGAATTAATGAGTGAGTGAATGAATGCATAAGTGAATGAATAAATGAGTGAATCAATAAATAAATGAGTGAATGAATGAAAATGAATAAATGAGTGAATGAATGAATGGAGTAAATGAATGAATGAATAAGTGAATTATTGAGTGAATAAATGAAAATGAATAAATGAGTGAATGAATGAAGTAAATGAATGAATGAATAAGTGAATTATTGAGTGAATAAATGAATTAGTGAATGAATGAATAAATTAGTGAATGAATGAATAAATTAGTGAATGAATGAATAAATTAGTGAATGAATTAATAAATGAGTGAATCAATAAATAAATGAGTGAGTGAATGAATGAAAATGAATAAATGAGTGAATGAATGAAAATGAATAAATGAGTGAATGAATGAAAATGAATAAATGAGTGAATGAATGAATGAATAAGTGAATTATTGAGTGAATAAATGAATTAGTGAATGAATGAGCAGATTAATGAATGAGTGAACAAATTGAGTGAGTGAATGCGTGAATGAACGAATAAATAAATAAATAAATGAATTTATGAATAAATGAATAAAAACTATGTATGCATACATACACCCATAATATGCCTGCATACGTACATACAGGGTGATTCACGAGGATTTACCGTCCCTTACGGAGCTTATTTCAGAAGACATTCTGAGCAAAAAATATCTTATCAACATGTGTCCTAACCTCAGTATTTTCAGAGTTACACTAATTTGAAATCGTTTGTAAAATACCATTATTCTTGAGTGTTAAGGATAAAAGAATATTACAGATAAAAGATGAAGTATTTTGGAGTATAATTTCTTTAATTAGCTAGTATACTGAAGCTAAAAATGTGTTGTGAATTCCATAGTTGCTTCGTATAGAATTTTTAACTACAAAATTACATTTTTCTTACGCATTTATTACAACGAATGTTACAAATAACGCCACGTAATTAGTGTAGTTATTAAAGTGGTCTAAGTTTGTTCTGCCCCACTTTACGAAACAAGAGTAGTGTGAGCCGTCAGTCAAGTACTTAGCTTGCTAAACTCACTTAAAAACTGCAGTAATACTTAATCTTGTAGTTTCCTGGGTCGAAGTACGGTCCCTAATGATGATAAACTGAATGCGGTTGAATTTCCGTTTCAGTACGCGAATGCAACAACTTGCCTGGCTGTGTAGCAAGCAGTCTTCTGAGCCAGCCTGCAGCGACGCATGTCTATACACACTGCGACGTCGTTTTGTTAGTATAGAGAGTGACTTGCGCCCGAGGAGGTCCAAGTGTCAACTAGCAATGTCGCGCCGGGCAAGTCTTGCTGTTCTGAAATACGGTGAGCGCGCTGGGAGTTTTATGCGGCTATAAAGTTCGTACAGCAGCATATTATCTACCGTAGCGGGAATCATTACAAAATGATGATGATGATGCTTAAAATATGGTGGCGATAAAACTGGAGTGTTGACTCCATTCATTAATAAACCACCGAGGGAGGTTAATGCCCATACAAAAGAGGATTAGAACGACTGCTCATTTTTATGACAAAATGATCCTCAAAATTGGTTGTATGTAAATATGTTTCGTAGCGGAGGACGGTACGTGTTACAGCTTTCGGGACGGGAGGGGTGGGGGGCAGAGAGAGTTTAAATTCTGATTTTGAATACCTGATTTACTACAATGGATCGAATATTTCTCGAACACATTTACATTTTTTAACCGCTGTGGTATACTTCTGGATTAAATCCCGTGTTTTATAAGCGCGACTAACGATATATGTGTTTGCAGATTCGTTGTTTACAATTTATTGGTTTCAGGTTGAGCGCAGCATAATCCATACCTCATATTGCTGATGTCCACTTTCGTTCTTGAAATTATTTCTAAAATATGGGTGGATATTTATGCATGAATTTACTTAACGAAATGCTTTCTATATTCAATTGATTTTATAATTAAATGCATGTTCTTGTAAGATGGTACTTACGTTGCTTAAAAATGTAATCAAAATTCAGAATCTATTGACGAAAAGACCGTACCTCTAGCCCATTTCATTCTTTCTTTCACATCTTCACGTGTATCTCCATCTGCAGCCTCTTTACTTCTACCTCCATTTCCATCACTCGTCTCTTAAATTTTTTCTCCATTTCTTTCCTCTGAAACTCTGTCTCCATCTTCCCCTTCTAACCTTTGTTTCCATTTTCCTCCTCGTCAACTCCGTCTTCATCTTCCGCTTCTTCAACTCTGTGTTCAACAACTTCCAGCTACAACTCTGTGTCCATCTTCCGTCTCTACAACTCTGTGTTCATCTTCCGTCTCTATAACTCCTTGTCGAGTCCACACCTGTGAAGTAACGGTCAGCGCGTCTGGCTGCGAAACCAGGTGGCCGGGTTCGATTTCTGGTCGGGGCAAGTTACCTGGTTGAGGTTTTTTCCGGGGTTTTCCCTCAACCCAATACGAGCAAATGCTAGGTAACTTTAGGTGCTGGACCCCAGACTCATTTCACCGGCATTATCACTTTCATATCATTCAGACGCTAAATAACCTAGATGTTGATACAGCGTCGTAAAATAACCCAATTAAAAAAACTCCGTGTCCCTCTTTTACCTCTTCAACTGTGTCCATCCTCCGCCTCTAGAACTTTGTGTCCCTCTTCTACTTCTTCAACTGTGTTCATCTTCTGCCTCTTCAACTCTGCCCATCTTCCGCCTCTACAACTCTGTATCCATCTTCCACCCCTTCAACTCTCTATTAGTCTTCCGTCTCTACAACGTTGTGTTCATCTTTCGTCTCTACAACTCTGTGTTCATCTTCCGCCTCTACAACTCTGTGTCCATCTTCCGTCTCTACAACTCTGTGTCCATCTTCCGCCTCTACAACTCTGTGTCCAACTTCCGCCTGTACAACTCTGTGTCCATCTTCCGCCTCTACAACTCTGTGTCCATCTTCCGCCTCTACAACTCTGTATTTATCTTCCGCCTTTACAACTCTGTGTTCATCTTCTGCCTCTACAACTGTGTTCATCTTCCGCCTCTACAACTCTGTGTTCATGTTCAGTCTCTACAACTCTGTGTTTATCTTCCGCCTCTACAACTCTGTGTTTATCTTCCGCCTCTACAACTCTGTGTTCATCTTCCGCCTCTACAACTGTGTCCATCTTCCGCCTCTACAACTCTGTGTTCATCTTCCGCCTCTACAACTCTGTGTTCATGTTCAGTCTCTACAACTCGGTGTTCATCTTCCGCCTCTACAAGTCTGTGTTCATCTTCCGCCTCTACAAGTCTGTGTTCATCTTCCGCCTCTACAACTCTGTGTTCATCTTCCGTCTCCACAACTCTGTGTTCATGTTCAGTCTTTACAAGTCTGTGTCCATCTTCCGCCTCTACAACTCTGTGTTCATCTTCCGCCTCTACAACTCTGTGTCCATCTTCCGCCTCTACAACTCTGTGTTCATCTTCTGCCTCTACAACTGTGTTAATCTTCCGCCTCTACAACTCTGTGTTCATGTTCAGTCTCTACAAGTCTGTGTTCATCTTCTGCCTCTACAACTGTGTTCATCTTCCGCCTCTACAACTCTGTGTTCATGTTCAGTCTCTACAAGTCTGTGTTCATCTTCTGCCTCTACAACTGTGTTCATCTTCTGCTTCTACAACTGTGTTCATCTTCCGCCTCTACAACTCTGTGTCCATCTTCCGCCTCTACAACTCTGTGTTCATCTTCTGCCTCTACAACTGTGTTAATCTTCCGCCTCTACAACTCTGTGTTCATGTTCAGTCTCTACAAGTCTGTGTTCATCTTCTGCCTCTACAACTGTGTCCATCTTCCGCCTCTACAACTCTGTGTTCATCTTCTGCCTCTGCAACTGTGTCCATCTTCCGCCTCTACAACTCTGTGTCCATCTTCCGCCTCTACAACTCTGTGTTCATCTTCTGCCTCTACAACTGTGTTCATCTTCCGCCTCTACAACTCTGTGTTCATGTTCAGTCTCTACAAGTCTGTGTTCATCTTCTGCCTCTACAACTGTGTTCATCTTCCGCCTCTACAACTCTGTGTTCATGTTCAGTCTCTACAAGTCTGTGTTCATCTTCTGCCTCTACAACTGTGTTCATCTTCCGCCTCTACAACTCTGTGTTCATGTTCAGTCTCTACAAGTCTGTGTTCATCTTCTGCCTCTACAACTGTGTTCATCTTCCGTCTCTAAAACTCTGTGTTCATCTTCCGCCTTTACAACTCTGTGTTCATCTTCCGTCTCTACAAGTCTGTGTTCATGTGTCTTGAACTGTCTCTCCATTTTCCACTTCTTCAAATGTCTCTCCAAAGTTTTGCCTCTTCAACACTGTCCCTAGCTTCTGTCTCTTAAACTCTGTCCCGTCTTTCCCTTTAAAATTTTTTCTCTGTTTTTCGCATCTTCAACTCCGTCTCCATCTTTCTTCTCTTCAACTCTGTCTCTATTATCCGCCTCATCAACTCTGTCTCCATTTTCAGCTTCTTCAATTATCTCCTTCTTCCGCCTCTTGACATCTCTCTTCAAGTTCCGTCTCTTCAATTCTATTTCCATCTTCTGTCTCCATCTTTCGTCTTTTGAACTCTTATTCTATTTCCCACCTCTTCACCTATATCTCCATCTTAGACCTTTTTACCTCTGTGCTGCTTATCTTTCTCTTCTTCATCTGTGTCTCTACCTCCCACCATTTTACCCGTGTCTGAATCTTTTATCGTCACTACTATCATTATAAATGTAATCAATAATTTTGCTATAATTCAATATAATGATGATGATAATAATAATAATAATAATAATAATAATAATAATAATAATAATAGGTGGCACTACAGCCCTTAAAGTACCCAGATCAAGCAGACGGCAGGTGGAATGGCGGAAGATGGAGACACAGATGAAAGGCGTTTGTATAAAAACACTCTTATAAAGTGACATAACTAGTATGATACGCATTAAAATTGCATAAATAGTTGAAAACTGCAATTATTACTGAAGCAATCTGATATACAGTGTATTAAATGGAAACAGGGTTGAAATACTGGTACGAATACAAATGGACTCCTGTAGGAATTAAATGAACATACTGTGAATGAAGAAGAGGTGGTGATGATATTTAATAACAAGGTGTAGAAGTATAAAAACTTCATAAATTGTGGAAAAGAGACTGTAATGTAGAGGATATGCAAATTTAAACTAACCACAGTTAATATTCTACTCACGCGTTTTGAGTCCCAGGTGCTGGAATTATTGCCAACTTTATTTTGCGGTTTGATGAAGTCAAGTTTCCCTGTCTGTGAGAAGAAAGGAGCGAGAGAGAGAGAGAGAGAGAGAGAAAGAGAGAGAGAGCGTACTGCTTTACTGCAGAATTCGACAAGAGTGGGGGAGAATCGGCATGTCGATGTAATTATAAGTTCCGGTGTGTTTCAAGTTTTCTTTGTGATTTCTACACCAATTTAACATCCTTAGTCTTATTGAAGAGTTTTGGAATTAGAAACCAGTTTTTAAGAGTGTGAGGAAGGGTTAATGGAACTGCAGCAGAGGTCAGGTTAATTAATACACTAGAGAACAATCTTTGCGCACTCATCTCGTCTCAAACTTCTACTTTATCTCGAGTGACCACAACAAACATTGACAACATTGTTATAAGTTAATTATGAAGCAGTTTTAGAGCTTTATTAGAGGTATGCAGAAATAATCTGCAATTCGTTATTGAGTCTTTCATTAAAAGTCTTAAGTAGCAAGAGAGACGAATGTGATATAGAGAAGAACACGGCAACAACATGAACGAGTGATGAAGGCAATGATTTTATGAACCAGTGTTGAATGTGAAAATTTTGTGAACCAGTGACGAAGGCGATAACTTTGTGAACCAGCGACGAAGGCGATGACTTAATGTAAACCAATGACGATGGCGATGACGTCGTTAAGCAGTGACGAAGGCGATGACATTGTGAATCAGTAACGAAGGCGATGACTTTGTGTGAACCAGTGACGAAGGCGATGACTTTATGAATCAGTGACGAAGACGTTGACGTCGTTAACCAGTGACGAAGGCGATGACGTTGTGAATCCGTAACGAAGGCGATGACTTTGTGTGAACCAGTGACGAAGGCGATGATGTTGTGAACCAGTGACGAAGGCGTTGACTTTATGAACCAGTGACGAAGACGATGACGTCGTTGATCAGTGACGAAGATGATGACGTCGTTAACCAGTGACAAAGACGATGACGTCGCGAATCTGTGACGAAGGCGATGACTTCGTCAACCAGTGACGAAGGCAATGACATAAATAGTGACGAAGGCGATGAAGTCGTGAACCGATGACAAAGGCGATGGCGTAAAGCAGTGGCGAAAGCAATGACGTCGTGAACCGTTGAAGGCGATGACTTAGTGAGCCAGTGACGAAAGCGATGACGTGAACCAGTGACGAAGGCGATGACGTGAATCAGTGACGAAGGCGATGACTTCGTTAGCTAGTGACGAAGGTAATAATGTCATGAATGAATAACGAGGGCGATGAGTTTGTGAACCAGTGACGAAGATGATGACTTTCTGAACCAGTGAAGAAGGCGACGACTTTGTGAACCGGTGACGAAGGTAATAATATCGTAAACCATTGACGAAAGCAATACCTTTGTCAACCAGTAGCGAAGTCAACGATTTTGTGAACCAGTGACGAAGGTAATAATATCGTAATCCATTGACGAAAGCAATACCTTTGTCAACCAGTAGCGAAGTCAACGATTTCGTGAACCAGTGACGAAGGTAATAATATCGTAATCCATTGACGAAAGCAATACCTTTGTCAACCAGTAGCGAAGTCAACGATTTCGTGAACCAGTGACGAAGGTAATAATATCGTAATCCATTGACGAAAGCAATACCTTTGTCAACCAGTAGCGAAGTCAACGATTTTGTGAACCAGTGACGAAGGTAATAATATCGTAATCCATTGACGAAAGCAATACCTTTGTCAACCAGTAGCGAAGTCAACGATTTCGTGAACCAGTGACGAAGGTAATAATATCGTAATCCATTGACGAAAGCAATACCTTTGTCAACCAGTAGCGAAGTCAACGATTTTGTGAACCAGTGACGAAGGTAATAATATCGTAATCCATTGACGAAAGCAATACCTTTGTCAACCAGTAGCGAAGTCAACGATTTCGTGAACCAGCGACGAAGGTAATAATATCGTAAACCATTGACGAAAGCAATACCTTTGTCAACCAGTAGCGAAGTCAACGATTTCGTGAACCAGCGACGAAGGTAATAATATCGTAAACCATTGACGAAAGCGATGACTTTGTCAACCAGTAGCGAAGTCGACGATTTCGTGAACCAGCGACGAAGGTAATAATATCGTAAACCATTGACGAAAGCAATACCTTTGTCAACCAGTAGCGAAGTCAACGATTTCGTGAACCAGCGACGAAGGTAATAATATCGTAAACCATTGACGAAAGCGATGACTTTGTCAACCAGTAGCGAAGTCGACGATTTCGTGAACCAGTGACGAAGGTAATAATATCGTAATCCATTGACGAAAGCGATGACTTTGTCAACCAGTAGCGAAGTCAACGATTTTGTGAACCAGTGACGAAGGTAATAATATCGTAAACAATTGACGAAAGCGATGACTTTGTCAACCAGTAGCGAAGTCGACGATTTCGTGAACCAGTGACGAAGGTAATAATATCGTAATCCATTGACGAAAGCGATGACTTTGTCAACCAGTAGCGAAGTCGACGATTTCGTGAACCAGCGACGAAGGTAATAATATCGTAAACCATTGACGAAAGCGATGACTTTGTCAACCAGTAGCGAAGTCAACGATTTTGTGAACCAGTGACGAAGGTAATAATATCGTAAACCATTGACGAAAGCGATGACTTTGTCAACCAGTAGTGAAGTCACGATTTTGTGAACCAGTGACGAAGGTGTCAGTGTAATGAACCAATGACGAATGTAATGACTTCGTGAACTAGTGACGAAGGCGATGACGTCGTAAATCAGTGATTTTCTTGCGACCTTTACTCACATTACAACATAATGATTTTAGCTATTTAATTTCGTGACTAATGAGGAGTTAGAGGCACAAATATTTAATACTTGAAAGGAAATGTCTTGAAACTATTTCTTATCACAAATGCCATTAAAATTTGCTCGGAATTGAAGTCGGGTCTCTGGTGTGTACAGCCAACGCATCATGTATTATTTTTCACTTTTTTGCGATGTGTTACTCTATTCTGTTCTCACTACAGTTTCCTTTCCTTGACCTACTTCTAATATTTCCTTGTTTTCTTTACTGTGCTCTGTTATTTTATATTACGTTCTAGTGTATGTTATGTTATGTTCTGTTCTCTTTATTGCTTCATTTTTATTCTCTGTTCCTTAAGTTTTTATTTTCTCCCCTACTTTTAATTTTCTTTTTCCCTTTTTGTTAGTTTCGTCTTTTATATTCTTTTTCTTCGTTTCTCCTTTCTTATATTACTTGATTCCTTCGAGTTCTTTTCTTTATTTTTAATTAAGTCTCTTTACAATTCCTCTTGGATATTGACCTCTGAGATCAAATGATTTCTGTAACAGGGAGTGTTACATGGGGCGAGTATTAATGACTTCGAAGCGAGCGACGAGTTTTTCATATTCTGTGTTTTCATAATAAGCTCTCTTTAAATCGAAGCTTGACGCTTGAAGTAGAGACGTAAACGTGATGTCTAAATAGTTCACTTAGAAGCTTCAAATGAATTCCTACCTTTCGTTTTTCAATAACTTTGATGGTAGAGTACCAGCATTGCATATAAGGCACATTATGACGTATTTTACATGATATTTGATGACTTTTCGTGGAAAAGTAAGCGATGGTATTATATTTTTATTTCATGCCTTTGTACAGATATTTAATTTCTGCTTTTATTGCCCTCTGTTTTTTCTATGAGTGAGGATATCCATTCACTGAGCTCGATGACAAACGACTTAAAACGAGATTGCAATTACCAAAATTTGTAATGGAAGAACTTGAACACAGGTTACGTTCTCAGTTACAATCACAAACAAAGCGAAATTATGCTCTGTAATATATGATACTAGTGGCTTGTGCAGCAAATACTGGAAACTAAGTTCATAAGAAGTTCAAATAAAAATTGTTCAGATTTATTTTCAATGAAGAATACCAGACATTTTGAAAGATATTTGCTTCGACAATAGTGAAACACATTCCCTCTGAATGTTTTTTATGCCAAATACTTTTCCTTGAACTTATCCGTCTTCAGTTCTTGAGTTTCAATGCGAAATCGCAAGTAACAATGTCAGGACAATCAGCGAGTTTTTCATGTGTGAGTAATGCAGTAACTATTTCAGGTCATTGCAATTTTAGGTGAAAGTTAAGAAAATATAAGGTTTGTCATGTTTGAACAAAAGACTTAGCATCTTGATATAGCTGCTGCATGTTTCGTGAACTACCCTGAAATGTAGAGGACAGAATCTTTTTTTTTCCCACTAAGAGATCTTGCTGAGGTGATCAAGAGACTACAAAATCTTGTAGGCCTCTTATTTTATCAGTAAGTAATACCTTTTGGTCTTTTCTTAGGAGTTGTAATTTTCGCGCTTTCTCCAGACAATACTGATCTACCAAATACTGCTGGATTAATTCGTGTAAAAATGAATGTTATCCCGTATATTTTCTGTAATTAGGCTGTTGTGAGGAATTTATTGCTGAGATGCGGAAAATGAGGCGAATGATATGTCAGAGTTGTAGAATCTTATATGCGCCCTAAATAAAATTGTCCATCGTAAATCGTTAGCAGTTTCAGTGTTTCATTCGTTGCTGGTTGCGGGAAATAAACTTACTCATCACGGTTGCAAGAAGTGAAATGGCATACGATTTTCCCTACAACAAAATATGCTTGGCAGCGATCACAAATCTAATCGATTAAACCAAAAAAATATGAAATTAATTTTGATGTAGTTTAAAGACGCAGCTAAAATAGGAAGCATGACTCAATTACTACCAAGGAAAATTAGAAGAACAGACATATAAATATCTTTATCATACTGCCATTAAATATATGAAAAGACCCACACCACTTGATTAATAACTATAAAAGTATTTCATTTTAATAACAATTTTGTTACCTTATGTAAGTTTTATAGTTTTCAGTAACATATATATAGCCATTACTCAGTAAATTATAGAAATGAAGATCTAATATAAAATATTCTTTCTCTGCATCTACTTACATAAAACCCCAAAAGGTTTCACTTTCATATTATCAGTATAGCATTATGTGTTGCATTAACTATAATAATATTTCATTTTTAATGGTAATAATGAGTAATAATGTCATCAAACATTCTTAAGTTTTATAGTTCTTAATATCCAATACACAGCTGTATTCAGAAAACTACAGACCAGAGAATCACACCTGTAAATTATTTTTTATACGTTATCATAAAATTACACAAATGAAGATCGACATATTGGCATTATGATGTGAAAGAATCTGAGCCATCTTCGTGTAATAGTCTATTGTTTATTGTAGTGTGTGTTTTGTTTTATTCTGAAATGCAATTAATTAATTCTCAAAACTGACGAAAGGTGGATTTTGGAAAATAGGAAAATTATGTAGGAAAATTGACATTTCACTGAAAACTACTATATTTCTGAAAAACTTTGGGTTCCAAGCTTCAAAATGAGGGGTCACTTATTAAAATCCGTTCAGCCGTTTTCCCATAATTTCCATTACCAATTCAAATTATACGTGGTACAGTCATTAAGTTCTGACACCGACGCCTGAAGGGTGGGCACCCACAAGAATCTGGATGTCTCAGAAGATGCCGCGTGATACGGCGTACACTTAAACAGATCGACATCCTCCCTCAATATAGTCGTCGTTGGCCGCTATGCACGTCTGCCAACGTTGGTGTAGCTGCTGGAAGCACCGCTGAAACATGTTGGCAGGAAGATGCCGTACGGCTTCTCTTGTGGCAGTCATGACCTTTTCGGCCGCATAAAAATTACGCCCTCGCAGGATTGATTTCATGAGGGGAAAGAGAAAAAAAATCGCATGGTGCGAGATCAGGTGAGTACGGAGGGTGTGGCAAAACAGCGACCTGTTGCCTTGCAAGTTCCTCTTGGACAAGGATGGAGCGATGTGCAGGGGCGTTGTCGTGTAGCAACAGCTAATTCTTCCTATGCCAAAGCTCAGGACGCTTACGACGAATTGAATTGCTTAAACGGCCAAGAATCTCTTTGTAGAGGATCTTGTCTACAGTTGCACCTTGTGGGATGAATTCTATGCGAACAATTCCATTTGAATAAAAAAAAACTGTGAAAGCATCACCTTGCCTTTTGACCTGTCTTGTTGCGGATTTTTCTGTCGTGGAAATAATGGCGTTTTCCAGGTGGCGGATTGTCGCTTCAGTTGCGGATCGTAAAGGAAACACCATGTTTCGTCTCCAGTTATGATCGGTTATAGCAGTTTCGCCTAATTTCTGACAGAACGTGACGTTTGCCCGTTGCTGAAACTGCAACATACTCAAGTTCCGACGCGCGCATTCAAATCACCGTCACAACAAAGACCGTAGTTCTGCTTACAGTGCATGCACTCAACTGTCTCTTGTTGGGTCGAGAGACTAACTGACAAGACATCATACCATGGCGCCACCTATGCGCTATAGTGCACCACAACGCCACTATGCGCTCAGTATTAGAACTTAATGACTGTACCACGTATATATATATATGATATGATATGATATGATATGATATGATATGATATATATTTCGTGTCAGTAATTAATGTCAATGTGTCAATGTAATGTGCACATCATAATTTTGTATCCGGTGCCACTATTCCACTCATTACAATAATACGTTTTTGTAGACGCTCTTTACTTATATTCTCTTATTATTGTACCCTATTCTTCCCCTTCCACTGATTCACTATTTACTATAATCTCTTACTTCTGTCCCCATATAAATTGATTCGCATTATCACCTTTAAAACTTAATGACCTACTACTTAATTAAAAAATTGACACTTTTACAACTCTTTTTTTGATTTCCAGTTCATTTTGATCTGTACTAGCACCTTTAAATCCTAATGACTGAATTTAGTTTATTCAAAATTGACACTTTTACAGCTCCTTTCTTGATATCCAGTTCACTTTGATCTTTACTACTACTTTTAAATCCTAATGACTTAATTTAGTTCACTCAAAATTGTCACTTTTATAACTCCTTTCTTGATTTCTAGTTTACTTTGATCTTCACTCTTTTTCTAATAGGAAAATATTTGGGTCTAAAAGGGATGAAGTTACAGGAGAATGGAGGAAGTTACACAACGCAGAACTGCACGCATTGTATTCTTCACCTGACATAATTAGGAACATTAAATGCAGAGGTTTGAGATAGGCAGGGCATGTAGCACGTATAGACGAATCCAGAAATGCATATAGAGTGTTAGTTGGGAGGCCCGGAGGGAATAAGATCTTTGGGGAGGCAGAGACGTAGATGACAGGATAATATTAAAATGGATTTGAGGGAGGTGGGATATGATGATAGAGACTGTATTAATCTTGCTTAGGATAGGGACCGATGGCGGGCTTATGTGAAGGCGGCAATGAGCCTTCGGGTTCTTTAAAAGCCATAAGTAAGTAAGTAAATTTTAAAAATTATAATAATTAAAATATGGCTGTGATTGCCCTCTAGTAATTCCGAGTTCAATTATAAGTGTCTTTGAAGGAGTACAAGCATCGATATTCTATGTATTTCAATTTTCATTCACTCGTACGTATGAGATATGTTGGACATAGTATTTAGACACACACACATTATTTATTTACTCGTTTATTTATTTATTCTGATATAGTTAAGGCCATGAGGCCTTCGCTTCCACCGCACCAGAAATAAAACTAAAACTACAACTACAACTAAGATCTTGCCATATTTATTTTACTGAAAATATCAGTTAGTAATAAATCTTTCAATTTGTTTTATTATATTTATTTTTAGAATTTTAATTTTTTTAGGTTTTTGTTTTATTATCAGCGATATAACTTATTTTATGCTCGACCATGCCGAAATGTAGTAATTATACACCTGGTTACAGCCCTTTAATGGACCTCATTAAAGTACACTATTCATTAAAGTTCAGGTGTTCCAGCAATCAGAAAATACCATTGTAGCAATATGAAAGCGCAAGTATGGATTATTCTCGGATATGCAATCGAAAGACAACTAGTTCTGTTACTATAATAATTAGCGTTAATTGTAAATAATATTAAATTAAATTCAATTTGTCATCTCGTTTTTCAATGTCTAATTCAATTTCAAGGTTATATCAAGATTAATGTTTATTTTACTCTCTAGATGATATCAAGGTCAATGTCGACGTTTGTTTCTCGGAAAAAATCAATACTTTCGCGTCTGCGCACATCTCACAATTTACGAGGTATTGCACAAGGTCAGTTCCGCTCCTCAGTCAGATAAGAATAACATGAATACTTACGAATAATTTCAAGTTAGAAATATGGTCGAGCATAAAAAGTCGTATGGAACTTGACTATAATGGTAATTAAGACGCTCGTATGAAAATTATGAAACTCGCTTGCGCTCGTTTCATAAACATACTCGCGTCTTAATTACTACCATTATAGGCTCGTTGCATAATGTACTATTATTGAATGGTTTACTTGTTGTTACGTTAATTTTATACGACATACAGTATGTAGAAACTAACGTTGATTTATTTACTTATGTTCAGTTTAAAATAAACTATAGTTGGTGACTTTTATACAACTTGGCTTAAGTATCTAAACTGAAGAATTCTGGAAAGCTGAAGCCACTGGCCTGTCTTCGTTGTGTGGCGTAGCCTACATTGTCTTTAGTGTTGTCCACTGCATCGCTGTACATTTGCTAACAGCGTAAGAAAATACGGGCGCCTTAATGGTTTCATCTGCATTGCTACCACCTCCATAATTATCAAGGAGATGCAGTGCCTGCACTTGCGGTAACACGTGTTAGAAACGAAGTACAAAAACCCCACATCGCGATGTACGAGGTAACCGTGTTCCTCTGGTATGCACCAGAGCCCGTGAAGATATGGAAACCGCTGAACTGTGCCAACCCCTCTCAGTCTCTTTCCTTTTATCACTCTCTCGACCTACTGCAAGCGTGAGGAGAAAGAGGGCGTGAACCAGAATACAGAATGTGTATTACAGTAGACAATTACGTTTTTGTAATGTGTGACTAACGTGTCTCGAGCTTACTTGTTTTTCATCTACCCATTATCGGTGTCCTCAGCTGTGGCTCGATCGGGGATGTTTTCACCTACACCCAGTAAAAGCGGGTTCGATTCTCGGTGAAAGTGGAGATTAATCTCTCTCTAATAAAAAGTGATAGAGGATTTGAGATTTCCAGAGCGAATAGCTTATGTTGTATGTAACGAAATAGTAATATGCCTTACAAGAGTGGTATGTTGAAGTTTTCATGTTCGAGGAAAAGTTTGAAAAAGCGAAAAGTAGTTGAGCTTTTTTAATTTCCGAGAATTGAAAGAAAACATACCGCTCGTGTATCCTACATTATTTTGTGCGAAGATCGTTCATAACATACCTGAAAGAGGAATTTCTAATTAGTTGCAATGAAATCTCCATCTTGGTTTCTGTTCAATGACGGCAAATTTGCAAAACAAAAATATCTATCTTCAACATTGTTGCTTTAAAATGTTTTCTGTGTTTACTATACTCCAGCAGGCCGTGATGTACGTCTGTCTTTTTTTTTCCCCCAGTCTATAAATGCGAACTTAAAACAATGTTACATGCATCACGAATGCAGTAACTTTAGTGCAGTTGTAGAGTTTACTTAATTTTTGCAAATATTTAAAAACAATAATTAGCAGTGCAATTTAGGTGAAATTGCAGTGGTAAGTTTCCAATTTATAATTATTACTATATTGAACGTCTCTAAAAATAATATGTCAAAGCCTAAAGCAGTAAAATAAATTTGTCACTTAAGCGGTAAGAAGAGGGAAATTGTTATGTGTGTTAGGTTGGGAATAATGAATGTGGAATTTTAGACTTACCGCGGATTGGTTTTGTGTGGAAACCAAGCAAATACGCACGATCTCGCACAAAAGTGTAATACCGTATTGGAGGAAAGTATTGTCGGACCATAGGATCTGTGCCCCTTCAGCGCTGTCGTCGTTCTTGGAAAAGTTAACGCCTGTACTCACTCCATTCCACCCGCTTTCCTCCCACCACGTTAAACAGCAGGCTACGAACCTTGCCGAATAGGGATGTTGCCAAACTTCCATCAAAAAGGTGTCATAAATAACTGGTCCTCCATGCTACAATATCATTTCTTTCAATCAAAATATATCTTGTATTTCTACATTTTTAAACCGAAATCCCATGTCTCGACTCACTTTCCGTAGTTTTTCTCTCCAACCTTGGAAATTATTACTTCTCTCGCAAGCTTCAGTAATTTCTTCAATCTTGAAACTTCTTTCTGAACGGTATAAAATTCTTGTATCTTTCTTCTTAAAATACATCGGTTCTTATCATCTACAATAAGTAAAAGTTCCCTTGATCTGTTCTTCCCTGGTGATTCTAGCTTTTCATCTCCTGCACAGACTTCCCCTCTCCTGATTTTCTTTATTAGGAGTTCTGACCTGTCTATATAAATTACATAAAATGTTGTATTATTAGTATTAGTTAAGTAAGTAATTTTAATACATAATCAATTGAAATAAAATGAGCCTCACTTGTGATATCAGTTGCTCTTTTCGTTGCCTGATTTATAGGAAACAGATATTGGCCTGTTTGTTTCTCTTCATCGAAAAATGCTATTACGTACTTGCTTAATAATATTTCTTTCGCCACTCCCTGCTACAGTATTCATGTTGAGTTGACAACACTGGACTGCAAGTGCAAATATTGTAAACTGTCCCGCAAGAAGGCCAAAATTGTGAGTAGTGGGGGACAGAAAGGGAGAGAAATAGAAAAGAGAGAGAGAGGAATGCAGGGAGAGAAATGAATTACCGAGGCTGAGAAGGAATTAGAGTTCAGTGCGCATATCTTACGGGGGCACAGATTCGATGGTCCGACTATAGGCTACATAGTTTTCTCAGAAGAAAAGAAAAATACTCAAATGTTTAACACCCTCTTATTCGGTAACTATTGCGAGTAGGATCTTAACTTTTGTCAATATCGATAGGAAATCTAATAAAAAATCATTTATCCCTCTCGCGTATTTCAATAGCGTGGACGGTTTTCGTGTAAATTTCATTAAAAAACCACCAATTTCAAGCCACTGATCAATGCAACCAACTTGCAGAAAGGGAGATAGGTAGTTCACTAAGGCAGACAGACCTGAGTTCGTTGACCTCTTACATCTGTATTAACACTCATTGGAGTAATGCGTCTTAGTTCATGTAGGGCGCAGAAATTTAGCGACAATACGAGTCATTCGGACTTAGGGGGAGATACACCTTTCGCTAATTCAATTTTACTTTATTTCTAATTCTTTTCCTTAGAATCTAAAGTTCCTGTAGAAACAAAAAAATTAGTATGCTTAATATAGGGGAGACTGTTGTACCTTTAGCATATTGTACCTTTGAACATTCTTTGTTTTTTTTATCTCTTCTGCTACCTAGAGGACTGAAACTGAAGTAGATTGTAGAGAAAGCAGCTAAGTAGCTCTGGTCGTAGTTTCAGTTTGATTTACTGGAAAGTGTGAGTTCTGTGGACAAAAGAAGTTTTTTTTAGTACCAAAAGTAAACATTTCGTTCATTGATATATGTTTTCTAACACAAAACCAGATTGTATTTGTTAATATCTTTCAAGTACGGTGTGTCCCCTATCATCTGGCATCTTCTAATACACAACGAAAACATATCGTTTTAACTATTCGTGGACCTCAACCAAAAAGGGACTTCCGAGTAGTCAGTGGACGCAAGCCATTAAAGATGAACTGTAATACAGGGACATCATTTTACTTTTGTGCGAGATCGTGCGTATTTACTTGTTTTCCGCACAGAACCAATACGCGGTAAGTGTGAAATACCACATTCAGTATTCCCAACGTAACACACATAACAATTTCCCTCTTCTTACCGCTTAAGCGCGACATTCATTTTACTGCTTTAGGCTTTTAACATATTATTTTTAGAGACGTTTAACATAGTAATAATTATAAATTGGAAACTTACCACTGCAATTTCACCTAAATTGCAATGTTAATTATTGTTTTTAAATATTTGCAAAAATTAAGTAAAGTCTACTACTCCACTAAACTTATTGCATTCCTGATACAAGTAACATTAAGGAAGCCGTGAAAAAATCAACGAGATTCCAGATGCCGATGTTATTACTGCAATATGTTATATAAATAATATTGTTAAAATATTAAAATGAAAAATAAATCATTACATAACCTTACAGTTTGTTTTAAGTTCGCATTTATAGACTGGGGGGAAAAAAAGACAGACGTATATCACGGCCTGCTGGAGTATAGTAAACACAGAAAACATTTTATAGCAACAATGTTAAAGAAAGATATTTTGTTTCCGAAGTTGACGTCATTAAACAGAAACCAACATGGAGATTTCATTGCAACTAATTAGAAATTCGTCTTTCAGGTATGTAATAACCGATCTTCGCACAAAATAATGTACGATACACGAGCGGTATGTTTGTTTTCATGTTCTCGGAAATTAAAAAGGCTCAACTACGTTTCGCTTTTTCAATCTTTTCCTCGAACATGAAAACGTCAACATACCGCTCTTGTAACGTATATTACTATTACTTACATTTTTATTGTAGGGGAGACTGTTGTACCTTTAGCATAGTGTACCTTTGAACATTTTTTGTTTTTTATTTTTTGCTATACCTAGAGCACTCAAACTGAAGTAGATTGTAGGAAAAGCCACTAAGTAGACCTGGTCGTAGTTTTGGTTTGATTTATTGCAAAGTGTGAGTTCTGTGAACGAAAGAATCTTTTTCAGTACCAAAAGTAAACATTTCGTTCAATCATATATATTATCTAACATAAAACCTGATTGTATTTATTACCATCCATTAAGTACAATGTGTTCCCTATCATCTGGTGAGTAATAACATATTTTAATTTCCGTAATTTATTCGAATCTCTAGTTTTGGTAGCCATATTTGTTTAAAAGTGCACCCTCTTGTACCTTTGAACACAAAACATCTTGTACCATGGAACGTGCACCAAAGTACGCGATACTATCGAGTTTTGTTTTTCTTTTATTTTAAAATCATGTCACGAAGTAAATCTGGAGTTAAGAGGCCCCCAATTGATCCGGATGCCTTGAAGAAAGCTGTTCAAGCAGTTATTGCTTCTCCAGGAAATAAAATTTGAATCAGAGAAGACTGCTCTGGTTTATGATGGCAAATGCATTTTAAATATGATTGTCAGTTTTTACAGCTATATTCCCACGCATATTCCAAGTGTTCCAACATATAAGAGGGTATGTACCAAGGTACATGAACCTGTTGTACCTTTGAACACATTACATATCCCTTCATTTTATTTTTTCCATCCTTAATAGATCTGTAAAACAGGAAAATACATACAGGACGTTGTAAAGGAATCTTCAATAATTATTTCAAGCATTATTTCATTTAAAAAATTTGATTTCCCAAAATAAAAAAAAAAAAATAAAATGTGAAAAGTGTTTAAAGGTGCAACAGTCTCCCCTAAACTTTCTGTACATAAATAAAAATGTTTCATAATTAAAAAAAGTAACTAGCCTATTGGGTTTTCAAAACCATTAAAATTATTTATTGATGTGCAGATAATGTATATTATGGATGTAAATTTTTGTTTCCGGAGAACCTTTGAAGCAGGAATTAGGAGAGGGAGAGACCGATTTATTAGCAAAGTGATATCTCCATATTTTTGTTACATGTATTCGCGGGGATGTTCTGGCGACTTCGTTAGAATTAGCTTCCCACACAGGTGTTTCGTCACTTGTCAGCATCGGACAGATTTAGGGCCACCTTGTGCGGGATTGTATATAGACACTCGGCGATGCGCAAAATCCTAAAGTGGGACTGGACCCGTGGGAAAGATACTGCCAAGCTTGGGTTTTCCAAAGAACGGGTATTCTTGAGAGATTTACAAACTAATTAGATGTTATGGGAAGTCCAAAGTCTAAATTTAGAGATGACATATTTCGCGCCCAATAAGAAGAGATCTTGGTCCAGCTTATGAGGTCACTTTGGACCAATAGAGAATAGATTTTAGGCCGGTTAAGTGACGTAGTTTTTAACCAATAGGATAGTTAGTTTTAGCGTAGGATAGGTTTTTATAAATGAGGGTGACGGGGAGCGGAGATCATCACAACATCTCATCGTGTCGGCGGCCCTACATACAGGGCACAATCACTACTCCTTTTTGTGTCGACGGCCCTACATACAGGGCAGAATAAATATTTCGTTTCGTGTCGACAGGATAACTACTTTTCTTCGTGTAGACGGCGCGACATTTTTTTTTCGCGTCGACGGTCCCACACACTGAGTTTTTTTCGTGTCGGCGGCCCAACTTAATAGTCTTTCTTCCTGCGAAGACTCGATAGATAGAACTTTGTCATCGGCGAGACCACTCGTCAACGTTTAGGAGCTTCGATCATAGTGTACTGGACAGAGTATTGAATTTATAGTATCGGATAGAGCTTATTCAGAGCCGCCATACAGTCGATACAGAAGTGCGACCAACGATTGAATTATAAGTCAGCCGGAAATACATACTCTAGGGTTCACCAAGTGAATACGACAATAAACTTATAGTTTTGGAGTTTACACTGCCCTTTATATAAGTAGCCGGCTTGGTATTATTCCCGACATCATCCTATACCACAACAGTACCTCGGCTACCCTGAGTGAATCTCACGCAACACCGAGACGCCCCCACCCTCACCTTATAGATTCTGAGGGAAAAAATGTTGACATATAGTAAAATTATACTAGCGAAAGGTGTACTCCCCCCACCCCCTGAAGCAACGTTGCCTAGTTGTATTGTTAAGACTCAGTCGCAGTTATTGGTGGTAAGTTAAATAGGCCTATAATATGCGTCCAGAAAAGAATAGTAGCCATGAAGGAAATGGAACGTATCAACAAAGTCGCGTGAAAAGCATTATAATACGTTTCACGTATAGTAATCTCACTAGATGTTTTGATTTATCTACAAAAAATGAAACTACTAGTGGGATTTAATTGACTATTACACGAATAGAAGAAAGTATATAAAGATTAGAAGTAACAAAGTACTCCAATACAATAAAATATTAATTAGCTTACGAAAATACAACTGTCTTCATATGTATTATTGTACCATCTTAACATTACGCTAGATGGCAGTAGTGTTTTATGATTATGTTTTCTTGTTATCAGTTGTGCCAACTACGGAATCATCATTGAACTCTATGGACGGCTACTAGTCAAGAAGGCTTTGTTGATTCAGTTTCATTTTTATTAAAACATTTGCATTCCACTTCAATCATCCGGATCCCAGTAATAAACGTCACTTGACAGATGATTTTCAATAAATCTTGGTATTAAACAATCTCTGGTACGTGACTATCCATAATATCATATAGCAGAAGCTATAACAAACATAACCTAAATAATATAAACAAGTGTTAGAAAAGTTTTAATTAGGGATGATGAAATAAACAAGAAACGTTTCAATTAACGATGAAATAAAAAATAAACATGGATAATTTTAAAAGAAACAATTATTGAAAGTAGGTACAATTTTCAAATTTGAATGTTTTAGTGGTTGGTGGTTCAATTGATGTTATATTGGACGTGTGCGTAAAAGAAGTGAACTCGGTGATGTACATGGTGTATCCCTCAACTTATTCAGGATTTCCGAATGGTGCTCTTCATATTATGACCTGTGATCTTTATTAATTCTTGTTCTTGAATGCCAGTGCGAGTCATATTTGAAAGTGCTGTGTATCGACTGGAGTGGTTTGTAATTTTATGTTTTTTTTTTTTTTTTTTTTTTTTGACGTCCAGACCAGTGCAGTTTGAAATGTTAGCAAAGAAAGAAACAAATGCTAGAGTAGTGATAAAAATAAACAAATGCTAGGTACGCAATAATAATAGTCAACATAATATATTAAACAATCTCTGATACGTGACTATCCATATTCTAATACAGCAGAAGCTATAGGCCCTAACGTAACCTAAATAATATAAAGAAGATAAATGATAAAAGAGTTTTAATTAAGTATGATTAAATAAACATGAATCATTTTAAAAGGTACAATTATTGAAAGTACAATGTTGACAAAGAAAGAAATACTAAGGAGGTGAGAAAAACAAATGCTAGTGAGGTGGTAAAAACAAATGCTAAAGAGATGATACAATTGTAGGATAAGGTGCCATTATTGGTTGAAACACGTCGTTCCATACCGTTTTA
Organism: Periplaneta americana; assembly: GCF_040183065.1. Taxonomy (NCBI): domain Eukaryota; kingdom Metazoa; phylum Arthropoda; class Insecta; order Blattodea; family Blattidae; genus Periplaneta; species Periplaneta americana. The sequence continues at coordinate 184,010,392 of NC_091119.1, forward strand.
TTGGTCAATGGCAGTATGACGTGTACCGCATCGTGGCGTCGCGGTCTAAGGCATCCTGCCTTGGACTCGCGTTACGGAATGCGCGCTGGTTCGAGTCCTCATGGGGGAAAAATTTTTCTCATGAAATTTTGGCCAGTGTATGGGACCGGTGCCCACCCAGCATCGTGATGCACTTGGGGAGCTACGATAGGTAGCGAAATCCGGTTGCGAATGCCAGCTATAACGGCTGGGGGGATTATCGTGCTAACCACACGATACCTCCATTCTGGTTGGATGATCGTCCACCTCTGCTTCGGCATGTGGGTGTGAGGCCAGCAGCCGGCTGGTCGGTTTAGGCCCTTCACGGACTGTAGCGCCACGGATTATTATTATTTTAGTAGTATGACGTAGTAAAAGTGTAATAGTCGAAATGAAGATGTTGAAGTCGTCTACGAAAGAAATGAGTGGCAATCTTTGGCACAGGAGTGTATTCTATCTGCACTATCAGTTGGAATATAAACAGTAATCACAGACATTTATGTGCACGGCCTAAAGATACAGAGTTTTCCCATTTTTTTAAAAAACGAAAGCGGAGAGAAGAGAAACAAACCGGGATCTGATCCACTTGTCGGTTAACAAGGAGTCTCTCTCTCTCTCTCTCTCCCTCCCTCTGTGCGGCAGTACATAAAGCTGGACCAGCACCGTTCCCATGCTCTCACTTGTTTCCAACTCTGCGAGCGGCTCTGAGTTATGACCTGGGGTCTGGGTTCGTGCACACAGCACCCTCAGTAGTTACATTATACCTCACAGAATCCTGCCTCCAGTCTGTTAAAGCGGAACGGCGATTTCAACGTCCGATAAAACGTTCAGGTAGCAGCGGTAAAAGGTAGAAATATGGATATGCTACTTAAATTACCTTAGCTATGAAATCAGTATTCTTCATTAAATATATAATCAATATAAAGAGTGATTCTCGAGGAGATTATTTAGTTAGAGGCTGAGTAAACTCCAGATTCATTGTGCGGCCGGAAGAATTACATCTATCTATAAACCTATCCGGAATCGAACCGGCGACCTTTTACTTGTAGCATAACACCTTGGCCTCAACGCTACCGCCACCCAAATGTAATTTACGTTTTAACTTTATGTATGTGTATCCTACTGTGTTGTTGGTTGGCACGTAAATAAATAAATGAATGAATGAATGCATGAATGAATGAATGAATAAATAAGTAGCTAAATAGTTAAGTAGTTAAATAAATTAGTGCTTAAATAGTTAAGTAAATAAGAAGTTAAGAAAATAAGTAATTAAGTAAATAAATAGTTAAGTAAGTATGTAGTTAAGTTGTTAAGTAAATAAGTAAATAAATACATAATAAAATAAATAATAAAATTAATAAATAAATGAATAAGTCAGTAAGTAGATAAATAAATAAATAATAAAGTAAATAAATAATAAAGTAAATAAAAAATGAAATTAATGAATAAATTAATAAGTCAGTAAGTGGATGAGTAAGTGAATAAATAAATAAATAAATAAATAAATAAATAAATAAATAAATAAATAAATAAATAAATAAATAAATAAATAAATAAATAAATAAATAAGTAATTTTTGTGGCAACGTATTTCATAGGTAAGCAAAATGAAATAATGCAAAAGAAAGCTACAGGTTTTACCTATTCTTCGACACTGGAACCAAGTATCTCGACACATTTCTCCTGTCATGACACCATATTCAGTACACCTCGTTCATAAAACTCCATTTTTTTTTTTTGGGTGTATAGCCACCTGCGCACGACTGATTTCACTTCTTCATCCGAACTGAAGCGTTGTCTTTCTAGGAATTTCTTCATTGGTCCGAAGAGGTGAAAGTCAGACGGTGCGAGGCCTGGACTGGAGGGTGGGTGGTTGCCGCCTTAATGATGCCTCTGACAGAGAGTGGTGTTGCAGCGGTCACTGGTCGGCTGGAATGTGCTTCGACGGCGGAGTTCTTCGAAGAACCTGCACCACCTGGAGATGTTGCTATGGTCCAAACAATCAAGCGCCATACACTTCCAATATTTCCCTGTGGATTTCACTCGAATTTTTCGTTTTTCGCAAAATAAACGGACTACACATCGTTGCCCTTCACAAGTGAACGATGGTAGAAAACGCGTCATTTTTACTCAGTAGTTACAGCTCGTTCCGCCAGGGTGACATCCGATCGAATCATTGCTGTCTGCAGCGCAAGATTCAAACTAAAGCCCGGTTCAGTCGGTGCGTGTTTCTGTGATGGATTCCAAGGTGGCTGCGCTGATGGGTAGCCTGCGTGCTCACTAGCCGGAAGTAATGCGCTCTGGTGGCTCCTTGGATGGCTAGCTTGCTGGATTTCGAGGGTAGGTTCCTTGCTATTTTTCGTGATGGTTTGCAGGCTGGATCCAAAGATGATCATATAATATCACCACTGTCGCCATGTTCGTTGTTTTCCAACTAAACCTGTTTTTTCCTAAATTCTTTAGTTTCTAAGAAACAACAATTAAATATCGGAATTTAGCTGTTTTGCATTTATGGCATAATTACTTTATTGCGACATTTACTACTGTTAATGTAGGACTTTAGTTGTTTTCCACTCACGGTTTAGTTTCTTTTTGACCATGAGTGTTGGCAACAGAGGAAACAGCAGCTGGTTTTCCAATTTGAACTGTGAAAAGAGCCAGCCCCATGTGAATAACTGCCATCACCGTAGGCAACACGGGAGCCAGCAAGAGAGCACGCATGGCAGCCATCAGCGCAGCCACCTTGGAATCCATCACAGAAACTATAGGCCTACTTGTTTTTTTGAAAGATGGGCTATGACAGGAGCGTTGCGATCGGAAAAAACAACTGAATATCACATAGCGTGGTAGGCCTGTTGCTATGGTAACAACAGTTGAGTTGCTAAACTTAGTTTCCACGTGGTGAGTGCTTAATAGCCCTCTCGGCGACATTTATTGTGCACACAATGTTAGCATTGGTACGTTTCGTCTGTGATTCTCTGTCGATTTTTGTATTGTTTTCTTACCTTCGCGTCAATTGTCAATGAATGTTTTAACGTCAGTCATCTTAACGACAACTGCTAGCTTCCATCAGCTGGCAGCGTGGTAGTCCATATTGGCAACTTTGCACTGTATAATCTTTTCGCTGTAAGAAAAATCCTAATATAAACAATAGCACGTGACTGAAGTGAGGCTTCATTGGCCGCTGTTTGGCGCCATATATTCTCAGTACGTGTTCCCGCCTACTGTTGTACATTCTGTTTCATGTTAAACATTTCCCGTTACTCGTCAAGTAGGCTTAACCTCACTACTATGCATTAGTTTGCTTAGGAAACATTTACTTTATAATTACTCTAATTAAAACTCACATAACTTATTATATACATTTAAGAATATTTGTTTTTCTCCGATTTTGAGAGGGTTTCCACTCTTACGATTAATAGCCACCAGTGGCGTAGCGTCAATGTAAGCTAAAAAGCTAAGCTTCCCCAATTAATAATAATTTCATAGTAAACCTGCAGTTTATGAACAATATTATTTATTAATTTTAATAGAATTTATATTTATGCGTTAAATATTGTGATGCGGCAGGTCAAGATGATTTGTGATGCAGCAGTAAACAAGAAGCCTGCACACACCAGCTTCCAAGCAGACTGGTTTCTTTCACTCATTCTTCTGTGTAACCCACCCCGCAGATTTTCCATCCTTTTCTAACTAAACTACCCTGGTCGCAAGGCTCGCAAGAAGCTAGCTTTTACATTGAAAATAATGTAGTTTCCGAGTTATTCCTTTCGTGAGTTGTGTTCAGTTGAAGTGTTAGTGTGCACTGTGGCTGATATAAAAATAATGAGTGAAATGTACTTGAATTTTTAGGACAATTCTATTATCAAGACTGACTTACGAACAAAAGTGCGATTTAAAAAACAAATGACCGTGTCTATTTGTTAGAGATATGAAATCATATTTTATTATGTACCATTTGAGGTCATGCCTATTGGTGTTACTTACGAGGTTCCAACCAATCTTCGGACTGCTGACTTGACATTGACTACTATTTATTTTAAGACTATATTTTTGTAATACGTTTTCTCATATGTACATGAAAGACAACTTGAGTTAGCTTCCCCTGCTCAAAAGTTCATGCTACGCCACTGATAGCCACACACACCGAGGATGCAGAAGCCATACTTCAGTACCACTTGCTAACGTGAACGACAAGCTCAAGGGACGCCAGCTTGTTACAAGAACAGACTACCTCGGTATTACTGTTTGTATTCATCGGCGTTCATAGTACATAACAAAATATAAAAGTAGCTTTTCTTTTACATATCGTTTTACATATGAGTGAAGTTATTTGTTTCATTGTATTTAACAACTAGAATTCAATTTTTTATTTTATAATAATACAAGATGATAGTTTCCAAATACGGACTATATTTTCCTGCGTCGTGTGAGTGTTTCGAATGTGAGCCAATCACGAGTATGACAGCCACATGCTTGTGTTTACATTAGGATTTTTCTTACAGCGAAAACAGTATAGTTCCAAGCTCGGCCACTTAACTGTCATGTCCCATCTTTAAAAAAAAAAAAAACAAGTATAGCACCGTCTGAATCAGGCTTAACTATCTGCCAACTTTGAATGTCCTAACCAAAATAGCATTCCGTAAAATAATTGCTATATGCTACTTTACGATCTACTCTGATATTAAGCAAGGACAAATACAATACAGAACTGGAGTAACAAAAGAAATTTTAGAATAAGGGAATCGGTTGGCCTTTTCGAAGGTTTTACAAGAGGGAATTGGAACGACCAATGGGATGTAACGTGCTCACTTGTGTGTTCACAATGCCGTGGATGTTACGACGGAGGACACTGCCTGCTCTAATCTTTAGAAAACAGCACACAAAAAGAAGAAAGAAAAATAAAATAAAACAAGCGTACGTAAACCCAGAAGTTTATAGCAAAAGAAAATAGGAGCATATGGGACGAATCAGATGGCTCTTCCATAAGTAGTATATAACGAGAGAGTTTCCTTCCAGAAAGCGGCAGGCCAGCGCGCGGTCAGATGGCGTACACTGCGGTGCTTCCATCAAAAATACGTCACGTCCCGTCTACTTCCACCCCATGCTGGTTTGCAAGGTTTTGCAAAGGTTACTTTGTAACTTGTACAGGGACATTATTTTATTTTTACTAACATTTTTAATATTAAGTTGGCTATACCTCTGGATCAACGCCGTTTGTTACCACCTTCCACGACTGGAGTTCGATGATACTGGCGTAATATACAAACAAATCGCTTTACTAGGTATAGGAGGGAAGAAAAGTAGTTCATCCATTTACGTAAACTAGGAAATATCGCGCTTTTGAGTTTGATAATTTTCATTAGGTTTTTGTTTAATCAAAATACAGTACAGTATTAAAAATTAGTGTTTTTACTCACGAACTGAGCTGTCCATGTGGACTATTCATTATGCAGTGTATATTATACTGTCTACAGCACATCAGCGTACAATATAGAGAATGAAGTTAAAATGAAAAATAATCATAATATGGATATTTAAACACATTTTTTAAAATGGTGGCCGTTCATTTCGATACAGGCTTCAGTTCTAATGTGCATATTATCGCACTATAGACTATTGTACCTAATCCAAATTACCAGTTTCGTCCTTCGTACTAGTAACTCATGTTGAAATATGAATAATTCTGTACCTACTCTATAAAAGAGTACCTTACGTACTGTAAATTCAAACTTCACTTCTGCCCGATCCGAAAAATAAAATTACTCAGACATACTATCTGCTGTCCGTCCACGTGGTTATGTCGTAGGGTCGTAGAAAGGGAGGAAATCACGTGACAGTTAATTACTTAACGAGGCCCTTTTATTTAAGTTATTTTAAAAAGCTGTATAATATTACGTAGACGTCCAATTCCTAACAGAAATTAATGTTCTCTGAAAAGAACTAAGTCAGCCCAGCCACTAGCTGGCGAATAAAAGCTGGTGGGGGAAACCGGGATACGACGTAGATAAATGGATGACAGTACCTGTGCGAAAATGATTCAATATTGAAAGCTCTTTCGTCACTGGAAAACGCGAACATATTTTTGGAACGTACTGTTTACTATGACCGTAAGGCTACTATATGCGGTCTTGGATCTGTGTGGAGGACGGTTGAACTTCATTAGTAGAAGGGGTGGGAGTAAAGTACATTCAAAAACTCAGGCACAATAAAAATTGAAGTAAAAATAAAATGATGTCCCTGTACTACTATAAAGTGAGGAAGGAGATTTTGTAACTGAACTTGCGTCATTCGTACACTATAAGGCGGAACTGTAAGCAGTGGCATACGCAGAATTTTTTTAAGGGGGTCACTATTAAAATTGTTTACAATTTACATTATTGGTGTTTTAAATTTTGTGTATTATTATTATTCGAAAAGAAAAAGTATATGATTATGTCTCGTGACAAGAATATTGTTCTGAATGGAAATATAAAAATTTGAGATTTATCCTTCGAAGAGGTGCAAAAATTCAAACATCTTGGAGCAACAGTAACAAATATAAATGGCACTCGGGAGGAAATTAGACGCAGAATAAATTATGGGAAATGCCTGTTATTATTCGGTTGAGAAGCTTTTGTAGTCTGCTGTCAAAATATCTGAAAGTTAGAATTTATAAAACACTTATATTGTCGGCTGTTCTTTATGGTTGTGAAACTTGGACTCTCACTTTGATAGAGGAACAAAGGCGAAGGATGTTTGAGAATAAAGTTCTTAGGAAAATGTCTCGGGCTAAGAGGGATGAAGTTACAGGAGAATGGAAAAAGTTACAGATGCAGAACTGCACGCGTTGTATTTTTCACCTGACATAATTAGGAACATTAAACCAGACGTTTGAGATAGACAGAGCATGTAGCAGAAATGCATATAGAGTGTTAGTTGGGAGACCGGAGGGAAAAAGACCTTTGGGGAGGCCGACAAGTAGATGGATGGATAATATAAAAATGGATTTGAGGGAGGTGGGATATGATGATATAGACTGGATTAATCCTGCTCAGGATAGGGACCGATGGCGAGGTTATGTGAGGGCGGCAATGAACTTCCGGGTTCCTTAAAAACCTTAAGTATTATTATTATTATTATTATTATTATTATTATTATTATTATTATTATTATTATTATTATTATCAGTTGAGTTTTCACACGGAGATGGAAACCAGTTCATTCATTCGTTCGTTCGTTCGTTTGTTCGTTCGTCCGTCCGTTCATTAATTAATTAATTAATTCATTCATTCATTCATTCATTCGTTCGTTCGTTTGTTCGTTCGTTCGTTGGTTCGTTCGTCCGTCCATTCATTCGTTGGTTAGTTCATTCGCTCGTTCATTCGCTCGTTCATTCGTTCGTTGGTTCGTCCGTCCATTCGTTCGTTCGTTCATTCGCTCGTTCATTCATTCGTTGGTTCGTTCGTCCGTCCATTCATTCGTTCACGCGTTCATTCGTTCGTTGGTTCGTTCTTCCGTCCATTCATTCGTTCGTTCATTCGCTCGTTCATTCGTTCGTTGGTTCGTTCGTCCGTCCATTCATTCGTTCGTTATTTCGCTCGTTCGTTCATTCGCTCGTTCATTCGTTCGTTCATTCGCTCGTTCATTCGTTGGTTCGTTCGTCCGTTCATTCATTCGTTCGTTCGTTCTTTCGCTCGTTCATTCGTTCGTTCATTCGCTCGTTCATTCGTTCGTTGGTTCGTTCGTCCGTCCATTCATTCGTTCGTTCGTTCATTCGCTCGTTCGTTCGTTCATTCGCTCGTTCATTCGTTCGTTGGTTCGTTCGTCCGTTCATTCATTCGTTCGTTCGTTCTTTCTTTCGCTCGTTCATTCGTTCGTTCATTCGCTCTTTCATTCGTTCGTTGGTTCGTTCGTCCGTCCATTCATTCGTTCCTTCGTTCATTCATTCGCTCGTTCATTCGTTCATTCATTCGCTCGTTCATTCGTTCGTTGGTTCGTTCGTCCGTCCATTCATTCGTTCGTTCATTCATTCGCTCGTTCATTCGTTCGTTGGTTCGTTCGTCCGTCCGTCCGTCCATTCATTCGTTCGTTCATTCGTTCGTTGGTTCGTTCGTCCGTCCATTCATTCGTTCGTTCGTTTGTTCGTTCATTCATTCGCTCGTTCATTCGTTCGTTGGTTCGTTCGTTCGCCCGTCCGTCCATTCATTCATTCATTCATTCATTCATTCTTCGTTCGTTGCTTCGTTCGTCCGTCCGTCCATTCATTCATTCATTCATTCATTGATTCATTCATTCATTTTTCGTTCGTTGCTTCGTTCGTCCGTCCATTCATTCGCTCGTTCATTCGTTCGTTGGTTCGTTCGTTCGTCCCTCCGTTCATTCATTCATTCATTCATTCATTCATTCATTCATTCGCTCGTTCATTCGTTCGTCCGTCCGTCCATTCGTTCGTTCGTTCGTTCATTCATTCGCTCGTTCATTCGTTCGTTGGTTCGTTCGTTCGTTCGTTCGTTCATTCATTCATTCATTCATTCATTCATTCATTCATTCTGGCAGAGCTAAGCCCAGGAGGCCTTTTTTTCCGCCCAGTCAGACTCTGGTATTACTGTATGTTAATATGTTATTAATTACCCATATTTTAAATGTCAGTACCGTGAATATCAACTTTATCTTTGTAATTGTTACTGTTTTCATAATTGCATTTATCATTGTCGGTACTGATTGTGGTTTAAAGCAATGATAAACGGAGTAATGGTGTTTATTGGTAGATCATCTTTAACACGCTATCTACTCTACTCCCTACCGTAACACAGTAAAGTACGTTTATATGAACGGGACATATCACTACAGCGAAATGTGATTACTGGTAAGAAACTATTGTGGCACAAGGATTATAGTAATATTAAAATGCAATAGCACAGAAACGTAGACAATCTTCTTTTTAATAGCGTGATATATGCATTAAATATTGCCACGGGAAGGAACTGAGGAAGGATTTACTCTTATCTTAAGTATGATCAGACACAGAAAATGCATAACCATTTCTGGAAATTTTCAATTATACGAAAGTCACTCCAAAAGTAATGCATAACATTTATTTAAAAATTAAGTTATTATCCTACAAATTTGCTGTTTCACAGAATGGAAGTAAATACCGAAAAGACAGAGTATATTATTCTTTCGTAACCGGAACATAATACGAAATGGAAATATAAAAATTGGAAATTTATCCTTTGAAAAGTTGGAAAAGTTCAACTATCTTGAAGCAACAGTAACGAATATAAATTAAACGCAGAATAAATATGGGATATGCCTGTTATTATTCGGTTGGGAAGCTTTCGTCATCCAGTCCGCTTTCAAAAAATCTGTAAGGTATTATAAAACAGTTATATTACAGGCTGTTTTGTATGGTTGTGAAACTTGTACTCTCACTTTGAGAGAGGAACAGAGGTTAAGGGTGTTTGAGAATAAAGTGCTTAGGAAAATATTTGGGGCTAAGAGGGATGAAGTTACAGGAGAATGGAGGAAGTTACATAACGCAGAACTGCACGCATTTTATTCTTCACCTCACATAATTCATTCATTCATAGTGTTCTGCCAAACGGCAGGTCTTTCACTGCAAACTCCTTTGTGAGATTACTGTACATAATAATTTTTTTAGGTTATTTTACGACTCTTTATCAACATCTTAGGTTATTTAGCGTCTGAATGAGATGAAGGTGATAATGCCGGTGAAATGAGTCCGGGGTCCAGCACCGAAAGTTACTTAACATTTGCTCATATTGGGTTGAGGGGAAAACCCCGGAAAAAACCTCAACCAGATAACTTGCCCCGACCGGGAATCGAACCCGGGCCACCTGGTTTCGCGGCCAGACGCGCTGACCGTTACTCCACAGATGTGGACATATTAATTTTATTTATATTTATTCGTGCTAGCCGACAGCGATTAGCCAATAATAGACTAGGACATAACAATAACATAATAATATTAGTAATAATAATAATAATAATAATAATAATATAAATAATAATAATATAATAATAATGTAGTAGTAGTAGTAGTAGTAGTAGTAGTAGTAGTAGTAGTAGTAGTAGTAGTAGTAGTAATAATAAGGCCTTACAGCCTTAACTCTGGGGCAGGTTACATAAATCCATTAATAATAATAATAATAATAATAATAATAATAATAATAATAATGATCTATACTAAGACGAGAAATTTTTTTGATTATATTTTTCTTCGCAATTAAAAAAAATCCCTAATTTCAAAGAAACTCGGTAATATTTACATTTTAGAATAAAATTACGTTACATTGATTAAATACCTGATTAAACAAGTGAGCACATAAAGAGGTGAATAAATAAGACAACTTGATTAACGAGGATACTGTGACAATATTGACTTAAGATATAGAAGTAGTATATAAAGAGCTGTACCGGTACTGCGTTATAACCTAATTAAATTAAACGTAATGTGAGGGCTTTGTAGCCATATCTGACAAATTTACTGACTTTATAAATTAACCTACAAATATTTGTTAAGCATAACATGGGATGGCGATAGTAGTTACTAATGAGGTCACCAGAGGGCAGTGATACGAGACACGACGCGTATTCATATACCTAGATAAGTATCGGAGTGACGTATGAGAACTGCTGGATTACAGTGTGTTCAGTTCACTTCAGCAGTTGAACACCACGGTTATGTCTCTTGACAGATTTTGCTCAAGAGTTTACAGTCTATTAATTGATTTCATAAACAATAATAATAATAATAATAATAATAATAATAATAATAATAATAATAATAATAATAATAATAATAATAATAATAATAATTATTTATTTATAATAATAATTTATTTATTTAATCTGGCAGAGCTAAGGCCAGTAGGCCTTCTCTTCCGCCCAGCCAGACTCTAATTCTAATTGAATACAATTGCTTACATAGTTATTACATTAATATCTAGACCATAAAACAACATAAAAGTAAATAATGAAAGTTGGATAAGTAATGTTAGTGTGACAATAATAAACATTGGTAAGAAATAGTTATAATAATAATAATAATAATAATGATAATGATAATGATAATGATGATAATAATAATGAGATAATAATAGTAATAACAATGATGATAATAATAATAATAATAATAATAATAATAATAATAATGGTAATAATAATTTCATAGTTTTCTGCCCAAGCGCAGTTCTTTCACTGGAAACCCTGAACTCTCAAATCTTTCGTATTTTTCATATACCTTAATGTTCTTTAACATCTGAAATATTCTTCTGCCCCGAACTTTTCTTACGTTCATCATTCCTTTCAGTGAATCTTTCATTAGGCAGTTTCTTCTTAGCTAGTGACACATCCAGTTTCGTTCTCTCTTCCTGATCAATTTCAGCATTATTCTTCCTTCACCTCCTCTTTCTACCACAGCTTCATTTCTTATTTTATCTGTCGATATCGCACGCTCTATTCTTCTCCATGACTACATTTCAAATGCTTTTAGTCATTTCTATTCACTTCTTCGTAATGTCAATGTTTCTGCCCCATATAATGCCACACTCCACATAAAGCACTTCACTAATCTCTTCCTTAGTGTTTCGAGAGGTCAGGCGAAAATGCTCCTTTCTCTATTAAAGCTTCCTTTGCCATTGTTTTCATGCTCTTGACTTCATGGCAGCAGCACATGTTATCAGGCAGTGGACAGCTTCAAATACTTGGGGTGTTCTACAGAAAGAGGCAGCGAAAAGTTACCGCACTATGCAGGGGAGATCGGGAAACAGATTTCTCGCAGTCTCTTCGGTAAGCTGTAGCAACGCGGGTGGGCGTTCAGTTTCATTAGTACGGTAGGTCTAAAATTCCCGAGTGGTGGGGATGGCGTGCGCGGACAACGGAGTGGTCACAAGTTAAGTGCGTTTGTGAATTCTCAGAACTCAAGGTGTTAGGATACTGACAATCCTCATGTAGTGCATGAATTGGGTATCGAACCCGGCATCTTTGGTTAAACGTACCAACGCACTATCAACTGAGCTACCCAGGAACTCTACCAGATACCGATCCAATTTTTTCCCTCTATATAACCTAATACTAACAATACCATCCCATCGCACCTCCTCATATTCATCTTCTTTCACAATAGCCCTGCCAAGACTCTGGAATTCGCTACCTGCTAGCATCAGGGACTGTCGAAATAAAATTGAATTCAAACGAAAACTTACTAGGCACTTGGTCAGTAATTGATTACTTGTAAATAGTTTCTTTAATCTATGACAAAATATTTCAATATTCAGTAATTTCATCACTATACAATTTTGTTATTCTAGATTTAATTTGTAATTCAGTAAATATAAAATATTCTTTGTTTCTCTATGATAAATTATCTAGCTTTAATTATTCAGGTAATCTTTTCGTACTTTCATTTTATTGTAATTGTAAATTTAATACTAACTGTAATATTATTTGTAACTGTAATTGTAAATTTAATACTAATTGTAATTTTATTGTTGATATTGTAGTTGGAATCTCCTGGTAAAGGGGCAGAGAAGGCCTGACGGCCTTATCTCTACCAGGTTAAATAAATAAATACTACTACTAAATATCGATACCCGGCCCTCGAAATTATTCAAATCAACTTTACAAGGAGTTAAACCTGAAAGCTCGATTTACATAATACACGTCACTGTTCGTCAACAGAAAACAATTCAAGTCACAGAAAAAAAGCCAAAACAGAAAAACCTATAGATAAAATACTTATCATTAGACCCAACTGACTTGCAGTAGATAGAGCAATAATTTTCCTTAAATCATATTCAAAATTAGCAGAGAAAAGATTATATCTTTTCATTAGTTCCCAAAACTAATATTTTACATAAACTACTTTCTAACATTAAAAATATTATAATTATGATATTAACTACAAGAATACTCTTTACACAAATAAGACAGAGTTTGTATGCACTCAATGTTTGTTGCTAGACGGTTGTCAGCCCACTTTGAGTTCTGTGGATTAGTGGGAAAAAATTGGATCGATGTCTGGTAGAGTTCCTGGGTAGCTCAGTTGGTAGAGTGTTTGTCGTTTAACCAAAGGTCCCGGGTTCGATACCCGGCCCCGGAACAATTTTTCCCTCGAAATTATTCAAATCAACTTTACAGGGAGTTATACCTGAAAGCTCGATTAGCTCTTATGCGATTCTCACTATAGATGGGGGATAGTATTAAAATGAATTTGAGGGAGGTTGAATATGATGCTAGGGACTCAGGATATAGATCGATGGGGGACTTATGTGAGGGCGGCAATGAACCTCCTGGTTCCTTAAGGGCAGGGAAACAGAAATGGCGAGAGAGGGGCGTTTGGTTTCCCGTCCACAGTCCACCGGCGTTTAATGACGTATCTGTGGCCCGTACGCAATCACATAATTCAGACACTGAATACAAATCCCCTCCCCTACTAAGTCAATGACGCGGGGGTGGAAGGAAGGGGTGAGTGACGTATTCCGATGAGTGACGTAACGCCACAATTGTCGCCCAGTTCTGCAAGCCTGGTTAAGGGATTAGGTACAGCTTACAGCAGTACAATTTTTGGAAATATTCAACATATTTTTTCCTCCATTATTGTACCTTGTACAATAATGAAAATTGGTATG